>NC_142795.1:82676584-82774586 GCF_049724085.1 Artemia sp. Qi Xiang Cuo | reverse complement strand
TTGTACGGTTACTACTAATGATAGATTCTTCACGATAAAAACGAGCAAATTGCATAATTTAAATTCGCTGTTCTGGCGGCTGTGGGGGCATAGGACGACCGAAGGCTTAATTGTATGACCTACTGCATATTTTGAAAAAAAAATATTTTTCAAAATTTCAATCAGTGCTGAGGGGTCATCTAAAAAGGGGCAGGCTGCACTCTGATCACTTTTCAATATCTCCCTCAGCATGCCCTGAAAGTTTCAACTTAATACCCTAAGCCATTCCTTAGATATTATTGATACGACCTTTTGACGACCATTCTCTTTATATTGGGTTTCGATTTTGTTCGAAATTTTCATCAGCATTTTCTGAAAGTTTCACCTTAATAGCCTCAGCCTTTTTGGAGACGCAAGGATCCAACATGAAACAACCGTTGCCCCACAGGAGTTGGGATATATTATATACGAGCGCAAGATTACTTAATCTTAGACTATTTTTAACAAGATAGCAATTTAAAAGTTTCGACCGGATGTCTTTGGGAGAGGACAGCTAGAAAGGGTATAAAAGGGGGCTAGTGCCCTTTGAAAACTTTTCAACATCCCGGAACAAACATTAACCTTTTTTCCCAATTTTTTTCCCCTTTTTTCCCAAACGTGCATGTAAACACTGGGCAAGTTGAATAATTTACATTCCTTGCCAAGAGGGACATGACATCCCCGGAGGCAGAGTAATTAGACCTTTTTGCGATTTTGAACAAAATGGCTTTTTCAGTATTCTGATCAAGATTAAGCAGAGGTTGGACCTAAGAGGGCGAAGGAGGGAGGCTGGTTGCACACCCATCACTTATTAACAACCTCTTTAGCATACTCCGAGACTTAATGCCCTCAGCCGTTCCTTACATACTGATGATGCAATCTTCTAACAACCATACTGCATATAGTGTTTTTAATTATGTTCAACATTTCTTGAACGTTTCACCTTAATACCCTAAGCGTTTCTGGACGCCTAAGATCGAACACACTCCATTTTTCCAATACAAAACCTCATATGTAAAGAATGGGCAGCTTGCATAGTTTACAGCCCTTGCTCTGGGGCTTTGAGGGGTTGTCATATCGCTGAGGCATAGTTATGTGATCTACGGACCATTTTCAACAAAATGGCTATCTAAAAATTTTGAGCGGTAGTCCTTTGAGGGGGAGGGGAGCATTGTCTTGGTGGGGCTCCCCTCCAGTTATAATTGACTCTTAAAAAGGGGCTCTAAAAATTTGAATTTCCATTTGAATAAGCCCCCTCCAAAGTCTATAGGACCACTCCTTCCATGAGAAGTGGCTCGTAACAAATAAATAATAATAATATATTGAAGCCTTATGCCTTTTTAGTATATGCAATGCCTTTTTATTTAATGCCTCTGCTAGGCATTAAATTAAAATAAAATCAACTAAGAGTAAGGATCAACCTTAAAACGAACAGAAATTATTCCTTATAATAGGGGGCTACCCCCTTTTCAATACCTCAATCTTCACGCTAAAGTTTTTTAGAACTTTTAAAAATGGTTCCTCTTGTTCTAATTAAATGCCCCTGTGTTTCAGGAGTCGTTCTCCTGAAGAATTGTAACATAAAGTCAAATTTTATCATGAGCAGCGAGGTATTTGAGGAGAGGGCAACCTTTGCATATACCTAATAACTTATGTTCGTTTTAAGTTTTAATGTTATTTCTTACTTTCAGTTGAAAAAAAACTTGTTTTTTTTATTTTTCCTGATCGTTTTCAAATAAGGCCTGGAAATCCGGCTCCCCCTCCAGGGAAAATTCCCTCCCCCACAAAAATATCTACATGGGAAGTTCTTCTCACGTTAAATACCCTCCCCCCGCCAGGAACATAGCTTGTGGACGATTCGGACTGAAAACTTCTTCCTATCACACAATTCTTCCATTCACTTGAAAAAGATTCCCTTCCATTCACTTCCATTCCATTCACTTGAAAAATTCTTCCATTCACTTGCAAAAGACTTTAATTTCTCATTATTTTTCAAATCATGCCAGAAATCCCTCCCTTCGTGGAAAAGTTTGAACGGAAATCCCTCTCCCCCAGCGGAAAGTTGCTCCTTCAAAAAATTCACCCATGGAGAATTTCTCCCGTGGAAACTCCCACCCCACTAAAACATTCTCTGCATAATTCCAATCCAATGATAATTTCCCATGGACAATTACCCTTAAAATCTCCACAGGTAAATTTGAGTCGGCTGAAAGAAAGTAAGACAAATAAAAGAATTTCGTATTGGAAATCTGGGGAATTCCCCCGGCGTAAAGTTTTCCCTAGACAGTTCAACCTCCAGAAACTTCCCTCCCCAAGGAAAATTCTCCACTTTGAATGTCCATCCAGATAACCCCCCCCCCCCCAAAAAAAAAATGTCAGCATATTTTCCAGTAACACATACTTTATGTAAACAATGGGCAAAATTCATAACTTAGAGACCTTTCTGCAGGGACTGCAGTGTTATTGTTTACTCCAAAGGCATATTTATTAAATCTTCAAACTATACTAAACAGAATGGCCATCTCAAAATTTTGATCGGATGGTTTTTGGGGAAAATGGCATAGGAAGGGGACTAGTTCCCCTCAAATCTTTTGGTCGCTTTAAAAGAGCACTAGAACTTTTAATTTACGTTCGAATGAACCCTCTCCCGATATTCTAGGACCAGTGATTCGATATGATTACCCTTGGAAGAAAACACAACAAAAAAAAACAGGCTTCCATGATCTTTCTTCTGTCAAAAAGATAAAATTTAAAATTCTTGCAATAAGGTTCTCTGATACGCTGAACTAGATGGTGCGATTTTCATTAAGATTTCTGAACTTTCCAGGGGTGTTCTCCCTTTTTCGAAAATCAGGCATATGTTCTGAGTCTCGTTGCTTTTGAAGAGTAACACTTCAGAGTTTCGGTTACTATTGAGCCGAGTCGCTCCTTACTTACAGTTTGTTACTACGAACTGTTTGATAATAGGACGAAAACTCTTTGGCATTTGCATTAAGACGCTCGAATTCTTCATAGCCTAACTGGAAATTAGAAAAATAATTTTAAATTTAGCTTGCATATTTTTGATGTCCTGGGGTAGAGATACTACTTTTCGCCTCCATACATTTCCTCTGGAAAGATAATCCATCCACAGAACTTCTTGCCGATCTTTACCTGTCTTGGTTCTGTAGCCATCTTCTATATAGGCCAATACCAGATCACCAATATGTGGCCCGTATATGTGGTAAGAAAAGCGAAACTACAAATAAAAAGAGGATTAAAATCTATTTGCATAAGCTGTGTCTACAAATCGACGCATAGATTGAGTATTTTTCTAGATGTAAGATGGGAATTGCGCTTGTTCTCAAACGATAAGAAATGATTTTTGCTAGACAAGACAGGGCTATTTTTTCAAATAGGTAGCAAGAAGTTAAGAAAACCTATCAGATCTGACAAGCATAAAGGGGTTTGTTCAACGGTTGGACAATTACAAAGGGAAACAGAATAGATTTGAAGAAAATGGACCAAATACAAAAAAAAATAAATCACGAATATAAAGGAAACTGTAAGATAAATTTACAAAACTTTAGACTCCAAGGAAGCATGGGCTAGCAAGAAGAATAATTTGAGCCGTTTCATTTTTAAAGATTTTACACTTTTCTTCAATTCTATTTTTTGTTCTTTTTTTTGTTTCATATTTTTTTACTCTTTTTTTTGTTCTTATATTTTTTTTTGTTCACTGTCTTGTATGAATAAATTATTCTATATAAAATTTAGGAGTGGTTCTGTGATATTTTACCAAAAAAGATTTAAGATAAAAGTAAGCAAAGAGATTGACACCAATTGCGAACAGACATATATCGCTTCTCAGCCTAAGTAACACATAGATTCAATATAGGTGGAAATAAGCCATCCTCATATTTGTATAAGTACACGTTTTCCTGAAAATATGAAACAGTATAGGATTTTTTGTATATCCAAATTTTACAATGTTGTCCAAGAGAACTTTTTATGGTAGGAGAATTTGCCACTATATGATGCTTGTAAAGGGTTTAATTCACTTAATCACTTTAAAATGAGCCCACTCGTATGATATAGCCTCTTTTAAATTTAAACCTATATAATTATTTATTAATGATTTTGAATTAAAATTTTTTTGAACAAATCTGGATTAGATGTGTGTTCTATAGGCCGAGAAAGGATAGTCCATCAGAGAAAATATGTTCTTCTGGTTACTTTTTGCTAATTTATGTTTTTTGATAAAGTTCACCGTTGCAATAAATTTCTTTGTCTAATAGTCTTTTGCCCGTTTTCATCAACTGAAAAAAAAAATTCATTAAAAAAACACATTTATCTTCTGCAAAATAAGTGTCAGGCTTTGATATACGTATGCAATATTAAAAACTTTTCTTTTTAAAGAAATATTTATTCGTTCGGAATTCAAACAAGCCAATTAAGCTAATTATTTATTTTCATTATAACAAACTCAAGATTTAAATGGTCATTTAAATACACCGTAAGCCACCAAACAAAAATTAGATAAATCTAGGACGTACTAATTACATTCAAAAATATATTTTATTTTTATTTTAAACCTTTTCAAACTATCCCACACATATATGCCACTCAGCTGTGCATACATAATACTCCCTAGTGTTGTATTATGACCAGCATCTTTAAGAAGGTTTTTCAAGAAGGTAATTTTTTTTTTTTTTATTTTTTTTTTTTTTTAAAAATAATACAGAAACAAAATTATTTGATGATTTCAATAAGAAGTGCCCTGAAATTCAAGAAAATTGGGATTTCCGAGCCAGACCGAAGGTTTTGCTCTGGACCGAATCTAGACCTGGCTCAATTTTGCATCGAAGCAGGTTTTATATATTTTTTAAATAATGTTTACAATATTCCACGGTTTACCAGCCTTGTCAATGTCAAGATTCATGTATCACTAAGTACTGCCAAAAAGAGCAGTCATGTGGAAAAGTAGGGGGCAAAGAACTCCATGAGTTTTTGTTCAATAGCAGTTTTTCTAGACTTGTCCCCTCCCTTTTCTTCCTTCTTTTTCCAAATTTTGACAAGTTTGCGTTGTATATTTTTGGATTTAAAAGGAGTGACAACGGGTGGGGATATGAGGAAATACCTAGTCCTGACACCCTTTTCGAGACACCTATGAATAGTTTGTTAACAAAGATTAAATTTTAAATTTTTAAAGAAGATCTAATCCACTTTAGGAGGGGATGATTCTACTAAAGAAAGATCTTTGTACTATGGACGTAAACAGAGAGGCGGAGACCGGGTCTTAAGTCCCCCCATAGAAAAGGTTAGAAAATGTGTTATCAATCAAACATGCTGCAAAATCAGTTTCATGTGCTGGATAGCTACAGTTAGTAAAGTTCCTGCAAAGAAATTAGAGTTTTCTTTCGACCTCTTTAGTAGTGTCAATTCACAAAAATATTGGGGGGGGGAGGTCAAATATATAATTTGGAATCTAGGGAGGGGGGCAAATTTGCCATTTACAAAAAAATAATGGAAAATACCAATAGAAGCCATTAGAAAAAAAATAAAGAAAGGTATTTTCAAAATCTAGGGGGAGGGAAAATCTTGAGGGCAATATGCCTCCCTCATATCACAGTACTGTATCTCCCCACTCCCTCATACCCTTTTTTGTATAAATGAAGGCTCTTAAAAATTTGAAAGATTGGGGTTCCGAAAGATTGGGGTGGGCACCAGGCCCACCTCTCCCTGCCCCGCCTAAGCATTGACTCAGCAACCCTCCAAAATGATAGCTTATGCGTAATTATGCATTACTCTACATAATTTTATCAAAAATTAAGAGAATCCACATAGTTGAATGAAGCTTTAAAATATATATTTATTTTAACCTTTTATTTTATATTAATTGTGTAACTTTTTAGAGACGACTGCACCACCACACTGAATAGCCGTTTTTGAAGCTGGAAAGCTCAAAATATATGTGTTTGATAATTTCAAATTCGTTGGCTATCTCAGAATGTTAGGTTCTGTGCCACTCAGTTTAGTGCCGCAGAAGGACAGGAAAAACCACTTTCTTGTCGTGCAATCCTCTTGGTCAATTAAAAGAGTCACTGGAACTTTCAGTTCACGCTTGAACGAGCCCTCTCCTAATATTCTAGGACTGTTGGTTTGAAACGATCACCCTTAGAGATAAAACTAATAAAAACGCATACGTAATCTTCAATCTTGGAGGAGAAAATACAAAATTCCACATTCTTATAGATAGGAGCTTAATACTCTAAAATAAGGTTCTCTGATGTACTAAACCTGACAGTGCAATTTTCATAGAGATCACTTGACTTTTTATGGGTGTTTTCGCTTTTCCCCCTTTTTCGAAAACATGACAAATATTCTTAGACTCACAGATCTTAATGGGTAACTTAATGCTCTATGAATTTTATATATTTAAAATCACTACATGTGTCTTAACGCCACCAGTGTATGTTCTGGTGATGTCTGTGTTTGTGACACAGTGCCATCAGTGCCACTACTGGCCTTCGCTAGAGCATAGTAACGTGTTCGAGCGGTCCTACGTGATTAATGTGTTCTTCCCGCACTAATGTTGTTCCCAGTTTAGGTACTACAAATGTACTTCCTGTCGGGGGAAGAAGTGCCACACTATTTGGTTCGAGATACCAAGACCTATGTCACCATTAATAAATATATTATTAGAGTGGGAAGGGCGCTCCAGTGGATAATACAATGGTGATAATTCTCAGTACTCTCTTCCTAACCCAACCGGAATTCGAGGAAAATAATCTAATACCATCGCAGAAAATAACTCACTTTTATTACAAATATCAACTCTGAATTCTGCACACGAACTCTGAACACGAACTAATTGAAAAAATATATATACATCTAGTTGCCCCTGGCGTGGCCCAGTGAAGACGCGGGTCAATCAAGTGTATAAGGAATCAAGATCGAACTTTCTTTACGCATAATATAATAGCAAGAGTTTGCCTGATAAAAATAGGAATTCAAACCGATTTCTTCCTTCTTGTGGAATTTAATACATTGAAAACAGACTAGTTTCTCCGATCTTTTAACCTGTAACTTAAAATAATATTGTAGGTAAATCTATGTAAAAAAAAGAGATGGGAAATTTTTCTGATAAAAATGGGAAGGGGCCGCAAAAATCATCAGAATTTTTTTTATATATAATGATTGTTACCTAAAATCTTTTTTGTAGTGTTTCCTTGCTATTAGACCTTGTCCTTGTAAACTTTCAGTTGAAGTAAAGAAAAATAACTATCTATTTTAGCAGTTAATTTAGACAAACTTTTTAGAAAGACCAGAAGACTGGTCTTTAGGCGGCATAGTCAACGTTAGCCCTACTTCTGTCAGTGGTAGTTTCTCTTCGTCTCAAATTTTCGACTATTTGACATTCATTTAGTTTTTTTTATGGTGATTTATACTTTTTTGACTTGTACTTTTATGGTGATACTTTTATGGTGATTTATACTTTTTTGATATCTTGAATTGTTGTTTGACCTTATTTCTACTCTTCTTTGGTTTATTGCAGCTCATTACTTTACTTTGAAAAACTTCTTTTACAAAAAATATTTTTGAAAATAATTTTCTGTTGGTTTTTAATTGAAATTTTAATCTTTTTTGGGTTTTTTCGATACGAAACAAAATTTTGGGTTACTATTTTATTTTGGGAAAATTTTGCAACATTTTTTTTCGTACTATAGTCTTTTGGATGATTGATACTTATACTAACATAGCAATAGTAGTAGTGGTAGTAGTAGTAGTAGTGGTAGTAATAGTAGTAGACCAGTAGTAGTAGTAGTAGTAGTAGATTAGTCGTAGTAGCAGCAGTAGCAGTAGTAGTGGTAGTAGTAGTACTGGTAGTAGTAGTAGTAGTTGTAGTAGTAGCAGCAGTAGTAGTAGTAGTAGTAGTAGTAGTAGTAGTAGTAGTAGTAGTAGTTGTAGTAGTAGTAGTAGTAGTAGAAGTAGTAGTAGTAGTAGTAGTAATGGTAGTAGTAGTAGTAGTAGTAATAGTAGCAGTAGTAATAGTAGCAGTAGTAGTAGTAGTAGTAGTAGTGTAGTAGAAGTAGTGGCAGCAGCAATAGTAGTAGTATAGTAGTAATAGTAGTAGTATAGTAGTGGTAGTATTAATAGTTGCAGTATAGTAGTAGTATAATAGCAGTATAGTGGTACTACAGGTAATTGCAGTCGCCGTCGTAAGTAGTATAATAGCAGTATAGTGGTACTACAGGTAATTGCAGTCGCCGTCGTAAGTAGTCACACTCGCAGTCACGGGTAGTCGCAATAACTAATAGTCTGAGTTGTAGTCGCAAGAAGTCATTTTTGAGGAGTTTGAGGCTACTTTCTTTAATTCCTATCGAAAAGTTTTCAAAATAAGATTTCACTACAAATAAAAATCAAACAAATCGTCGCCATTCCTGAATCAGCTATATTTTGCAATTTCTCCTCGCTATCGATTTTTCTTCACTGTGTTTTTTAAATTTTTGGTTGCTATGGGCTGCGGTTCGTTCGTTACTAGGTTGCAGGTGATGCTGCAACCATGATAAGGCATGAAAAGTTTTGTTTAAATATCTAATCCTTTCATCTCCAAAGGGCACTGGAGAAATTGTCTGTGTAACACAGAAACTTTCAGGATTTAGTCAGACAATGTAAAGCTGTAAAATTGACATCATACATGATACATTAGTGCCGTATATTATGTATTATATAAAACACAACTTTTGACAGAAACAGCGTCTTTAAATGCAAGCAGATGTCATATTGGGCATGATGTCATATTGGAGTGACTCTTCTAAGTCGTTCATTGGGGACTGTTCAAAACTAGATCTAGGTAATTTTGGGTAAGAGATCAAGCTAACAATAAATATAACATCCTTAATCGCAAGATGCAATTATTGCAACTGGGTAGTGGGGGGCAAAAGACATTTAGTTTCTCCCAAGATTTTGAAAAAAAATCTTTTTGGGAGGTATTTTTATTGAAAAGTATTTCAGTTTCATAGTTATATTGAAGAAATTAAAAAGAATAACTAACATATACCCTCCTTAGATTTTGAACAAAAGTTCTTGCTTAATTCGACCAACAGGTTTGACAAACAGCAATTCTAATCTTGGATAATATTCATCCACAACTATGATCAAGATAGCTTTTTTGGTAACTAGAACACGATTGTTGATCAGCAATGTTTCAACTGAACCGATTGTCTATCAACAATGTTACAAGCAAAGACCATAAATTTAGGGGAGACAGAACTGTAATGAAATTCGTTGGTACATTCCGAAGCTCCCTAATCCTCTAGTGTGTCTTGCGCAACGCAAGAAATATCCATTACTAAGCTAGATCTAGTGTTTACTAGCTCTTTTTCAACAATCTCCTTTGAAGTTAATGTTGCTTCTACATTTAACTTTGATGATGCTATATACTTGATTTAGCTATTGCTTTGCTGGGTATCTTTCAGAGAGATTTATAGAAATACATGCGGATAAGCCCTGCTTTATGATGCTCATCCAAGTTAGGGGGCTTAATTTCACTTATTTGGGAGGCAGAGGGAGAAATTCCCGATCCAAAAAATTTCAAAAAAATAATATAGCCTTATAAGTAAGGCTATATTATAAGTAATCGGAATTATAAGTAAGATAGCCTCTGCTAGTAACTAGAACACGATTATTGATCAGCAATGTTTCTCCTGAACCGATTGTCTATCAACAATGTTATAAGAAAAGACCATAATTTTAGGGGAGACAGAAGTGTAATAAAATTCATTGATAAATTCCGAAGATCCCTAATCTTTTAGCGTGTCTTGCATAAACACTGTACTATACTAAGTAAAACTAGTTTATTAGACATATTCTCCAAACCGTTCCTGATACGTAACGCGTAATACGGGTTGCAGCTGTACCTTGCAACCTAGTAAGAGACGATCACCTCCTATACTAAGCAGTACAGTAGCCCATAAATCATAAAAATAGAGTCTGATTGAAATACGAAGTATACTATTAGAATCACCTTGTCAGAAACCCTTGTGTAGGAAACCTTCACCTCCTTTACTTGAATAACGAAGAAAATGCATTGGCTTGAAAAACAAGAAAAGTTGCTTGAACTACAATATTCTGCATTGACGGCATCTTTTTTTCTTTTTTTTTCTCTAGAGCTAGCGAGGCACTGGAACATCATAGAGAGCATCTTAATGGCTCATTTTAAAGGAAATTGATGTAATTAAAAACCTTTTGCAATTACCAAAATAAATTTTTAAAATAAAATCAATTTTTTACGAAAAGCTTTATATTCATGTACAAGATTGATCAATGACGTCATAATCTTTGGTTGTGACCATATATGGCGTAAAAGTAAATGCAATATTATGATGTTGTGCTATATTTCCATAGAAAACTCATTTTTTTGAAATTTTAGTTTCTAGGTTTTAACTACTCGACGTAGGATTTAATCTGTATAACTTTAAACATTGAAAAAATATGGTCTCATGTGAACAATATAGTGTTATAATAAAGAACGAAAGCTAGCTCACAGTAACCAAAGTATTAATTAATTATAGTAGCCTTAATTTTTCTAGGGTATCCAGGTGGCAGCGGTAGCTAGCAATACCCTACATAGGAAACCCCTATATAGGAAAATTACCATCCCTTGGCTTGGATAATGAGGAAAATCTATTGGCTGGAAAAAAAGATAAATTGCTTGAACTATGATATTCTGCATATACTATATCTATTTTTCTTTTCCTCCTCAGATAGCTTGGCACTGGAGCATCATAGAGAGCTGTTTAATGGCTCATTTTAAAGAAAATTAATTTGGTTAAAAACCTTTTGTGATTAAAATTTTTTTCTTAAAATATAATCAATTTTTCACGAAAAACTGAAATTTGCATATACAATATTGTTCAATGACGTCATAATCGTAGGTTGTAGCCAGGTCATCTCTTACTATTCCAATTAAGAAAAAGTCATAGGCCTTTGTCCTGTCTGTAATTTCACAGTAACAGGGTTGCAGTTGTAGATAGCAACCTATTAAGAGACGATCACGTACCAGACTAAGAAATACAATAACATATAACTCCTAAAAATAGTGTCAGAAAAATTTATTGGCTCATTTTAATTAAAATTTCTATATCTAGTGCCTTTTGTAATTAATCTAGTAAAAGACTATGAACAATACAATATTATTTTTAGGGTTTTTGGAATGCAGGGGTATCCAGCTACCTAGTTACATAAAATTATAGTAAAGAATCCAGGTTGCAGCGGTAGCTAGCAACCTAGAAAGAGACAATCACGTTCCATACTAAGATTATAAGGAAAGAGTGACTCGGTTTAATCTTAGCAGAAGCTTCAAGAACTAAAATTTCAATAACGCTAAATATATCGAAAGAAGTAGAATTTTTATTCTGATTCCAGATGCATAATATTTAATAAGTTTAATTTTATTCACCAAAAGCCGCAAGGCTGAGAGGACCTGCCTGATTTTATAAAAAGAGGAAAACACCCCAAAAAATTACAGGAATCTTAAAGAAAATTGCACCCTCATATTCAGCGTATCAGGGTAACCTACTGTACCGCTCCATGATAAAATTATTCGAAATAAGATTATTTGACAACGCAGTAACAAATTCTAATTTAAGCTATAACAAAAATTTGCCCTTTTTAAGATTCAAAAGTGATCGGAGGGCAGCAAGCCCAATTCATCACTTCCCCCATGTATCAAATCAAAACTAAGAGACAGCAATTTTGTTCAAAATAGTTTAAAAATCAATTAAGTATGATTCAAGGGTTGAAAAAAAACAAGGGCTTTAAGTTGCCTGTTGTTAACATACAAGTTTTTTTTTATTCAGAAAAGAGGGCGTGATTGATCCTGGAATTCTGAAAAAGCTTCGAGCATTAAGGTAAAACTTTAAGGAATATTTAAACACTATCAAAACAAACTATGTGCTTGCGAGTTGTAGAAACAAAATATAAGTAATATCTAAGGAACAGCTGAGAGCTTTAGGTATTAACTTTCAAGGTATGTTGAGGGAATGTTGACGAGAGATTGGAGAGCAACAAACCACCCCCCTTCCTCTCCTGGCTCTTTTTAGGAATTGTCTCTCCTGTACAATGATTGAAATTTTGCAATTACTAATTTCTTCAAACTAGTCAAAAGGTCAAATTGCTATGCATCCATGATGCGATGCCTCCAGGGTGCCATGCCCCCCAATAGCCCTTGTATAAGGGTTTTAAATTATGCAGGGTACATGAAGGAGTTACCGTTAGGAAAAGAGGAAATGTTTGATTATAGGTGTATAAACGAATATGGTCAGCAAATGGTCATAGTCAATCAATGGTCATGGTATATGGTCTAAGAATCTGATGATAGCCCTACCCTGGTGTACCTGGACCACAAGTGGTTAGTTAGGAGGGGTTGACTGCTCCTTTTGGCTCCATATAAACCACGATAGGGCTGCATCTTGACTTATCAAACTATACAATATGTTGGCAACTCCTTTTATGGACTTTGTTCAAGGAAAAGGCAATGGGAGAACACGGAATCAAATGGGGAGGAAAAAGTCTCCTGGACTTAGATTGTGCTGATGATTTAAGCATCCTAGATGAAAGTGTGAGCAAAATGAATGAAGTTTTAGAGGTTTTGCGAGTCCAGGGCACTAGAATAGGTTTGAAAACTAATGTTAAGAAGACTAAGTCACTAAGGCTAGGAATAAGTGAAAATGAAAAGGTGACGCTGGGTAATGAAAAGATTGATGAGGATGAGGTTTTTTCACAGTTAAAAAAAGTTTGGAAGAATAGGAAGATAAGTCTGCAAACCAAGATTAGAATATTAGAAGCTACAGTGATGACAGTGGGCAAATATGGATCTGAAGCATGGACGCTCTGAAAAGCGGATGAGGATTTGCTAGATGTTATCCAGAGAAATTGCTTAAGGATTGTTCTGGGTACCCGGCTGACTGACCGTATTTCAAACAATAGGCTATACGGAAAATGTGGTTCAATACCGCTCTCTAGGGCTATAATGAAAGAAAAGTTGAGATGGCTAGGGCACGTTGTGCGGATGAAGGATGACAGATTGCTGAAGATTATTCTTTTTGGCCAACCGTCTAGGGCTAAACAGGAAGCAGGTCGTCCCCGTCTGGGGTGGGAGGACGTCATAAAGAAAGATTTAAAGGAAATGGGAACTTCGTGGGCGGGTGTAAAAAGGGAGGCTTTGAATAGATTGGGGTGGAGGAGGAGCGTGCGTAGCTATGTTGGCCCGAGGCGGCTTGGTGCTGCGGTGAGTTGTTAGTAGTAGTAGTAGTATACTACTCACACACCAGTTTGGCTGCAAAGGGCAGGAGCCGAACTTCTGTTTATAGTAATTTTTGTTTGTTATAAATTTGACTTGAATATTCAATTTAGTTTTTACTCGTTTTAAGATTTATTTATTCATCTTATTAGCACCTGTTATCTCTGTGTTTGGTATGATCGTTTATTAAAACCTAAAATTTTGTCTGTTATCTCAAAAGGGTAACCAATCAGGGTAATTTAACCTTTAGCATAGCAATCAAAGTCTTTATGGTGAAAAGTACTTTAATATTATATAGATTATTTTTCAAGTTTTTGTTAGGCTGAAAAGAATGTTTTTTATTAGGCTGAAAAGAATGCTTTTGGAAGTAAAATAATGTCTGTCTTTTTTAGATACCCATGTCTTCTGTATCATTATGAGTATTGAGTAGATGTTGACAACTTTGATCTTTGGGTGTACAACGCTAATTGTTTTTTTTTTAGGTTCTCACCATCACTTTGGTCTAGCTGAGGCACAATAAACTAAGGCCATAATAAAATCTTCTCTGTTTCATTATTGTAAAGTTTGATTTCTTTTGACTTGAACGTGGTGATAAAAAATTGATGCTTTTGTTTCATAAGTGAAAACAATCAATAAAAGAGATTCAAAAATTACTTATAAAAGTTAAGTATAAAATATGATTTTTGAAGTTTTCTACCTGGCACGAACCATAATATGGCGAGCTTTTATTGCTGTGATAATAAGGAGGTGGATAAAACTTGCTGCTGTCAAGATACGCACTGTCACCCAAGTGGGAAGTTTGAGACATGTTGACATAGAGGAAGTGGCCTAAAAAAAAGAAAAAAAGGTACAATTGGAAATGCAAGATCAACAGTAAAAAATACATAGATACTGGTGAAAAAATATATTCAGAGGTACAGTTTTTACGATGACGATCTGCGGTAAATGCTGAGGTGATAAAATGTATAAGTCTTAGATCAATATGAAAATTATATTTTTCTAAGGTATATTTTATTTTTCTTCTATAAGGCTTTTCTACCATTACTCAATTCATCCAAAAATAAACGATTTACACACTCATAAAAACAAATCTTTATAGTACACCACCAAAATCTTTTTAGAAAAGAATAAAAGTTCAGAAAAAAACAAGTTTAAGCAGAGTCAGCATCTAATTCATCCAGAGGGGGACCTGAATACCCTCTTGGCATGACCATGGAAATGAGGAAGTAACTAATAAAGGGAAATGTTTTTCAGCTTTTCACTTAGGAAGGGGGAAGGATTACAGCTATATACAGCCGTCAAAATTTCATGGAAGACGGGCCTACTACTCCAGACTTACCCTTTCTTACTAAATCACATAAACTCAACTTTCTTCTAATCCATGCGAATAGCATTAACTAATCAAACGTTAACTAAATTTATACAGTGAACTTTTTCCATTTTTTACTCAGGAATGTAAAAAAAGGTAAGGCTCAAAATGACTTAAATCAAGACTTTTATTCGTAATTTCTTGGCATTGGAAGAAATTTACGACGAGAATTAAGATTAAGTCTCAACGCGCACCATTATATGGCTCTGCCCTTTGATACCAAAACAAAAATGTGAAAGCTTATTTAAGCCGGCATAAACTGTACCATATTTCAACAGGAATATATGTATTAACTTTGTCTTATATATAGCACAATACATTTTTTTGGTACTACAACTACAGCTAGCAACTCATTTCAACACCGAGCCACCAAAGGCCAAAACAGCTGCCCTCGTTTCTCCTCCACCCCAATCTATTAAAGCTTCCCTCTTTTTACACTCCTAAGAAGTTCTAATTTTCTATAAATCTTTTCTTACGACCTTTTCCCACCCGATTCGTGGATAACCTTGAAGATTTTATTCTGTTTAGCTATAGATCGTTGGCCAAAAAGGACGATGTTTGAAAGTCTGTCATTTTTCTTGATCTTTGAAGATCTTTGAAAATATGTCTTTATTTCCAGACATAGTCATAGGGTGGCAAATTAGCAATTTCAATTGAATTACAAAACTCTGGCATTAATTAAATTCTTTCTTCGTATTTATCCTTCACAGACACGAAAATAACACGTTCCTTCATTCCATTCTAATTTTAATTTGTCTTCAAACCACAGATTTCTTTGTGAAACATTTTCGTTTATAATGCAACTTGAGTCTCGTTGTCGCTTGCCCACGCCTTTTGCTTTAGCTGTTTGGAGTCATATGGCATCTTGTATAATTTGGCATGTGTCATAGATACCTAAAATGATACGACTACCACTGGAAAAAAAAGACCGAATCTTGCTCTTTAAATGCTTTTGAGTGTGACGGCATTCACATGAAAAAGGTTATTTTTACCAAAATTAAGCCTTTAAAACTCAGAAAACTGTCACTTTGACGAACTTTTATGTTATTAATTCATAAGAGATCTAATTTTGGAGTATTTCTGGGATTTTGAGACAACAGGCAAAACACTTGGCTTTACATCCTACTTTTTGAGTTTTAAAATATCCTACTCTTACTTCAGTTGCTTAAAATTCCTATTGAAGAAACTAACTTCAGAGCAATTCAAATAGATAACAAAACCTCAACGAATCTAGACTCTAGATTTTTTGAAAAGAGACATGACATTCCTGCTCTAGATTCTATGGGAGGAGACACGTAAATTCTAGATTTAAAGCGATGAGTCATTTGTATACTCCTTGCAAGATTTTTTGCTGTCAAAACGATATATTTCAATTACCTGAAGTATTTTTAAAGGTACTATCGTACCGTGGTCCTGTATCAGTTCTGTCAGTGCTGCCTTGAAATCTTACCCAATGAAGATTTGCATCACCAGACTTCCAGCCACACCAGTCTTGCTCGAAGTCGCAGTAGGCTTCCTTAGGCAAAGCATCTAAAATGTAATATACCTGGGATTTCAGCACCAAGCACACATGAGCTTTCTTTTCTAAAGAAACACAGAACTTCACTTTTTTTGCCCTCGGAAGTTAGTTCTCATGCAACCACGAAAGACACACTCTTATTTCAAGAGAAAGGCAATTTCATAATACCAAAACAAGACAAAAACATCAGACCATTAAATGGTATCACTTAAATAGCAGCATTTTAGATTGCCTAGAGGTCTTAGAGCCATTCAGAAGTTCCAATTTTATATCAAACTAGAGCTTGTGTCCTAGTTCACCTTTTTTAAGATTCCGACCCGACGGGACAATTATGAGGTTGAGTGACAGAGAGAGAGAGAGAGAGAGAGAGAGAGAGAGAGAGAGAGAGAGAGAAAGAGAGAGAGAGAGAGAGAGTCGGAATTACCTAATGACTCCTGATTACACTGCGTGCTACCATCTACAATTTAGTCTAACGCTGACGGGACATAATTTATTCAAGGATTATCGATCGAGTTTAATGGGGTCAAGGTCGATTTATTTGTTGTTGTTTGTCTAGGTGTAATGACTCCGGAGCGAAGTTTGCACATGCGCATTAAGGGGGAGAGATGTATTGATCTAGGACTCGAGGGGGAAGTGGATTTCCGAGAACTTGATTTACATAGTCGGTGGGAAATGTATTGATACACGAGTCTAACGGGAACAGGAAGCATGTGTCTTTTTCTAAGCCAATCAGGGAGGTTATGTAAGGTTTCCCATTACATCACAATTCACCCTTGAGATTTTGTATATAACAGACATGCGTTGTGATTAAACTTTCATAAAGTTCTAAGAAACCAAGGATAAAGCCTCGGATATTATTGATTTGGATACTCTGACTACATCGATTTATAATGTGAGTTCAGTTTAGTAAATTTTTCTAATTTATTTCCAAATAAAATCGTTTTACATAGTCACCCATCCAGTAAATTCAAATTTTACCCCCCCCCCCCCCAAATACAAAATCCACTATATAATGGTTATACTTGACTTGACTTGACTTTTATTTTCAACTAATAATACATCATACTTAACTGGCACTTACAACACATTTTTTGAATAACATTATCAACAAACGTAGAAATGGTAAGAACGTATGACGTTTTATTAATCCACTATTGTGACTTGAGCAGCGTCACACAATCTTTTATCATAAACCAAAACTCATTCACTCTTTCTACTATTCTCATACCATTCAATACAAATTAACTCAATTTAACTTTTTGTTAACTTTTTGTTTTACAACTTAATTAAAATTTAAAATTAAAAAAAAAAAAAAAAAAAAACGCCGCATCACTCCAAGACCTCGTGCAAGTTTAGAAGAAATCATATTTATGTGTTTCTTCCAACTCAAATTATTATCAACATAAAATCCTAAATATTTATTTTCAAAAACCTGTGAAAGCGACAAATTTTCAAATACTACGGAAGCACTATTTACAATTTTTCCTACCCTACTAAAAATCATATAATTTGTCTTAGAAGTATTAACAGCGAGGTAACTAAAGGAGGTAAACACCAAAAGTTTTTCCAGCGTTCGGTTTGCTTTATCTACTAGTTCTTCCAGTGACTGTGCAGAAATCGTCAAAGCAGTATCATCTGCAAATGCAGTAACAGTTGCTTCAGGCATGTAGAACCTCAGAGTATCTATGTATAGAAAGCCGATAGAAAGCGTAAAATACGCTCTTTTTTACCATGTAAACCATCACCCCCTCCCCCTGTTTATGTTTTTAATTCTGTTTTTGATAAATTCTGTATCTTACCTAAAATCCGGTGTCAACTTTCTGTCAATCCCTTAATAAACTGTTTTCACTGCTATGGCTTGACTTACAGATTTCGCGCAAAGATTTAAATAGCTGATAATTACTGACACCCGTCAAGTACATCCGGCTTTGCTAAATATACAAGAATTTGGATAGCAAAAGCTTCCGCTGAAAAGGATAGTTTTTCCCGTCGAGTTAAAAACAGTTTCATGCAGAAAGAGATTGCGTTAATTAAGCTAAGCCTACGCAACCTGTATGGCATAGGGAAACGAGTTATTTCCAAAATTTCATATATATAGAAATATTTTAAGGACATTATGCAAAAGGGGGGCGGCGGGGAAGGGGCAATGTCTCGATTCTAACAGCTTCGTTGTAAGGTGAAAACAAACTGTTTCTTCGCGTGAACAGTAAGGGGGGGTGGGTTTAAGAAAAAGAGACATAGCTTTATTATGCGTAAATTGAATAGCACTTTTAACCTATGATCGCAAATTTTAAGCCTATAAGCTGGGTTAACGATATTTTTCTATTTAAAGCCTATAGACTGGAACACTTAAATTTTTTCTAAATGGTAAAAATAGAAACATTGATTTCTATCCTAAGGCTACAGACTACAGTTTGTCAAGATTTATTTTTTCACAAGTTGTATAATAAAAATGTTTGATTTCTGAGCCTAGTATATTTCTCGCAAAATTTTACTTTTTGCTTTGCTGAAAAGGGGGGAGAAGCTTCTTTGCGATAAATGCTTTCTAGAAAAATTCTGGCTAGGAGCGAGGGGTACTAATTGAAAACAAACTGTTTCTTCGGGTGAAAAGTAAGGGGGGCGGGTTTAAGAAAACGCTACATAGCTTTATTATGCGTAAATTGAATAGCATTTTTAACCTATTATCGCAAATTTTAAGCCTATAAGCTGGGTTAAGGACCTTTTTTTTATCTTATTTAAAGCCTATAGACTGGAACACTTAAATTTTTTTCTAAATGGTAAAAATAGAAACATTGATTTCTATCCTAAGGCTACAGACTACAGTTTGTCAAGATTTATTTTTCACAAGTTGTATAATAGAAACGTTTGATTTCTGAGCCTAGTATATTTCTCGCTAAATTTTACTTTTTGCTTTGCTGAAAAGGGGAGAGAGGCTTCTTTGCGCTCGGGGGGAGAGGCCTCTTTGCGATAAATACTTTCTAGACAAACTTATGGTTATGGGGCGGGGGGTACTAATTTTTCTTCTGTAAAAAGGGAATCATTTTCCATACTAAATTTTGTCTTCTTTTTAAGGACAATTATGAAGAATGCGTGCCTCCTCCATCAAAGAGAGCAACAGAGGGGGAGGCAGCCCCATCAGTGCCAGCCCCTATGCACTCTGGTCAAAAACCGAAAAGACAATGATCCACAAGGATGGAGAACACTGCTGTACAAGCCAGCGACATCGATACCGCATCTATATAAGCTCCGCTTCATCGAGCCTCAATGCCGCCTTGTCAGGTTACAGCCTCGACTGCACGAGCCCGGTATATTGCTGGCCCGTCTACTCAAGATCGTGAGTTTGCCCCCCATCATGCTTTGTCCGAGTTTTCAAGAGCTGTCCCGTCTATTCAAGGTCAGGAGGTTACCCTCCAGCATGCATTGCCCGAGTTTTCAAGAGCTGTCCTGTCTACTCAAGCTCAAGAGGTTGCCCCCCTTCATGTTTTGCCAGGGCCCTCAGGCACACAAGTCCAGCTAGAATTTGGAAATTTAAGCATTTTTACCTCTACTTTCTACCTGGTTACAGAAATATCTACCTATTTCTTCCGACTCTTTTTTTAGCCTCTTCTTCTCACCATTTTTCAACACTGTAAAAGTGTGTCAGAGATATCAAAATATTATTTTCACTATATTGTTAATCCCCCACCACAACCATTGTTATAAATTTCTCTGCTCCCTCCCCGCAGAGATGCCTAAATATAATTTAATTTTTTTGCTTTTCAAAGAAACCACTTTTTTTTAATCTTTCCTATCACCTTATTTTCTCTGCTTACTGCAGGCATCTTCGCTATTTTTCAACCACATAATAATATTTTTGGCTAATTTCTAGTTTGCTGTTAGAGAGTCTTTTATCTCACCATTTGAAACTAATAATGCTATTTTTCGCTAGAATATTATAGTTTTCCCCGAGTTTTAAGGGACTTAGAAGTAAGCCTTTTTTTAGGCCTTTCATTTCATCACAGTAAAGGCGTGTCAGAGATGCTAAAAGAAATTTTTCACTATTTTGAATCATTTAAAGTGCATGGAGTCACCCAACCGAATTCAACTAGTGATGCCAAATAAAAGGCACTATAGTCTTGTCATAATATGGTTAATCGTAAACGAATGCTCAATCTTGCATCTAAAAATTTCTTGAAAACAAATTTCTATACATTTCAAATTATGTTTTCCCAAAGCAAATAAGGAGTATTAATATGAAATTTTTTTGAGGGGTTGTTTGAAAAAGATCAAAACCTTCTATGTCATCTTTTAGATTGTATTAACTTGGAACTTTCAGAATATATAGAGTAGGGAACCAAATGCTACAATGTGCATGTAAATAATAATCCAATTTTAAAAATAGGGGTGATACTTTGAAAATAAGCAATTTTATTTTATAGGTTGTAATGGCACCTTATTTGCCATCATCATCCTCATCGAATTGAGAAGAAGACGCATCTTTGGAGCTCTCAAACAATTCACTATGGAATGGTATCATTTTACTACAATTTCCAGATAATATTGATGATTTTTTAACAGATTATTTTAATGTAGATAATAGCACAGTTGAGCAGGGAGACTTGAGTCCAAACATCTTACAGCTATTAGAGGATTTTACCGGGGAATCAATAGGGAGCCCTCCCCCCGCTGATTACATCCTTCCACTTCAAACAAATAAAGTGTTTTCCCATAGCCCTTTTATTGAACAATGTGGGGGTGGGTGGTGATAATATACAAGAGGGGGAGGATGGAATGTCTTCAAACGATCCTATTGATGAGCAATGTGGGGGAGGGGATGGTGATAATATACAAGAGGGGGAGGGGGAGGATAATATCCAATTTACATCATTTCCTGACTTTCAGCTCTCAAATTCAATTTTAAATACGATAGTTGTCTACACTGCAACTTTTGGGGACCCTTTTAATTGGCTTTTGGGTGGTAATTTTGTGTTTGACCCTGTAGAAATTGTCCATGAATATGTAGATAGAATTCGTGCACTGCTAGAAAACCAGATTCAATTGTGGGGGGGTAGGGATCCAATTAATGTTTCTATTGTTCTAAAGGTGTTTTATTTAAATGAGGGAAAAAGTGAAGTTTATCATCATTATATACACACCGAGATGCGAATGGTCTATTCGCATTTATAAAATTTTTGAGGGTGTTTTTATGGATTGGATAGGCCACATTATTACCCATCTCGAGAATTATAGTGAAAATGGTAGTGGGTCTGTAGTTCTTTTTGTTGGAAATTTAAGCGTTAATATTTGTAAATTTAAAAAAGATTTTATTTTAAGAGGGGGACCTGGGGCGGGGGCAATAGTTTTAAAATATAATCCAGATTTAGAGGGGTGCAAAGGCGTTCACCGAATCTGTTTTGAAACAGGCCAAAAATGTTTCATGTACACTATCCTCATGTCAGCATTTGAGCCTCTAGCAAATGACGCTTCAAAAAATAATTTAGAATATTGGGCTGTGCATGGGAAGGAGGGGTCCGATTTTCCCACTGTAGATTTCACTTGTTTAGAAGGAAAATACCCAGTAACGCTCAGGTCTATTGATATTTTTGAAACGGCCCATGCTCATTTAAATATCGGCGTTACTGTGGTTCAATATGAAACCGAATTTGAGGATGGGGTTTGTTCTAAAAAGAAGGGGGTATTCCGAGCAAGAGGCCCGTCGATTGAATTGGTGAAGCACTGGGTTTGGTTGTTGTACACACCACCTAGTGACCCCAATGCAATTGGCCATTTTAACCCAATTACAGACATCAGTAGAGTTCTGGGGGGGTGGTAAGAAAATGGGGTTATGTTTCTACTGTCCGATATGCCTGTCTCGATTTCGTAGCGATTTAAAACTACAAAATCATATAAGCACTGTAGACGGCATTGCTACCAGTCAGTGGAAACGATTTCGGGGAATAGGGCCATTTTACGCTTTAAAAATTTTCAAAACACCCTCCTCCAGAGCAATAATATCTCTTTGGATTGTGAAGGGAAGCTAGTGGAAGTGAACAATCTTCGATTTAAAAATCGAATCAAAGAACATCGAGCCATTGCAGTCTCCTATGCCCACGCGCAAAGAGGCACTTCTAACACTATGCAATTGTTAGAAATTGTTGAAACGTTGGATGAGGGAGAGTGCATGGTCAAGGCACTGACTAAATTAATTGGCACCGCTAATGGAGCTATTTCTCGTTTGAGAAATACCCATTATCCTATGCTATTGTCTGCAAAGGATCGTCTCGCGATTAAAAATAAAAAAATATGCTGGGTTTGTAAGGGGGAGTTTGAAGAGGGGGATAAGGTGAAAGGGACTATAGGGAAAAGAGGAGGGAAGGGGAAAGTCAGAGATCACGATCACTTGTGGCCGGAAATATCCTCTGGGGGGAGTAATTTTATAGCGGTAGCGCATCAATCGTGCAATATAAACGTTAATCAGCAGTTTCTTATTCAAGTTTTTATTCATAATTCATATTAGGATTTAAAGTTAATTATACCGGCTTTGGCACGTATGCTCAGGGAGGGAAGGGGAGTAGATAGTCAATGGGTAAACAATTCATTTACCTATAACATCATTCTCATATCGGCCGAGAAGCTAGTGCTTCTCGAGTTGAAATGGCAGGTAGTAAATAATGGACATACGTGCTGTAATAAAATCAGGTTTTTAGATTATTTTAGTTTTTTCCCAAGGCATTGAGTCAATTGATTCAAGTGAAGAAAATTGACAATTTTGATAGTTTTCCTTTGCTTAAACAGCACTTTCCAGAAAGTGAAATGTATGACCTAATGACCTGTAAAGGTGTTTATGCATACGAATAGCGAGTAGAAACTACCTCCAATTGAAGCTTTCTATAATTCATTCACCAACAGTGAATGCACAGCCGAGGAATATGAATTTGACAAGAAGGTGTGGGATAAGGGGAATTGTAAAAATGGGTGGGATTATTGTAGACTGTACTTGGCCAGTGACGTTTTAACTCTGTTAGATATTGTCTGCAAGAACACAGACCAAATCTATTCAGAGTTTGGACTAGATAAAGGCTATTATTTTTCCACACCACATTTGGTGATGGACTTGATTTTAAAAATTAGTAGGGAGGAAATAGGCTTGATAACTGATGTAGATCAACACCTTTTTGCAGAAAGATCAATAAGGGGTGGGTATGTTTTTCATGGGGATCGTGTTTTGATAACCGATCCAAGCGGACGAAACAGCACCGGTGCAAAGTCAAATGCAGTTTTCTTGGACATGAACTCATTGTACCCTTCGGCAATGTCTCACTACTCTTTGCCGTGTGGGAACTATAAATGCATTGAGAATCCTTGTGAGTTCCCTGACATTAACACCGTCCTGAACAATGGGCCACAAGGATGGTTCTTTGAAATTGATGGTCACATTCCATTGGCGCTTCATGATTCAGTCAGAGATTTTGTTTTCCCTTGTATCAATCAACCAGTGACCAAGGACTCACTGAGTCCCTACAATCGATCATTGGGTGAGGATATGGGGATGCACTGGACCCCCTCTAAGCAAAAACTGATTGCGGATCTGAATCCTAAAGAGAATATCGTTGTTCACCTTGTGATTTTGCACTGGATGGTGAACAATGATTTCAAGATCACTAAAATACATAGGGTCCTGCAATTCAATCAAAAACCCTACTTAAGGACGTCTATCGACACTTTTGTTGATAAACACTCTCGGGCAAACACTAAAGTAGAGAAGGAAGTGTACAAATTCATTCTAAATTCAGCGTTTGGCAAAATGTGTGAAAGCGTACGGAACAGATCTCGTTGCGACGTCGTGACTGACCCTCAAGAGTGTGCACGAATTATTGCTGACCCCAATTTTACAACGTTCACGAGCATAGAGGCAAGCATGGTTCTTCTACACAGGATAAAAAGAAATGTGGTACTGAACAAGAATATAGCAGGAGGTAGTTCAGTACTTGAAATTTCCAAAAAGTTCATGTTGTCGTTTTTTTACAATATGTGCAAGGTGCAATGACCACGGGAGGGGGAGGTTCAAGTTTACTATGGGGATACAGTTTCTCTGCTGTTAAAAGTAAAAACAGGGGATTTATTCGGGGATTTAGAAAATGGGGAACACATTAGCTCGCGGATGGATTTCACTAACTGGAATCTGTCTCTCTACCCCGAGTTGGTGAAACGTCAGGCCCCCAACCAACTGCTCATGTGAAAATCAGAGACGGGGAGTGATTTGATATCCAAGGGGGTGTTCCCGGGTCCTAAAGTATATTGCGTTGATCCTCATAACAGGGATGTAAAGCAGGCATGTAAAGGGATGCCTACACATTTTGTAAAGAACAATTTGAACATGAGTGTGTACAAAAACTGTGTAAAGATTAGCCTAGTGCCGAGAACACAAGTGCTTGCAATTCACTCTCTACAGTACATAAATTATACTGTTAGAGTGGAAAAGAATGCAATGTCATGTATATCCAACAAAGTCTTTGTGCTCGAGAATGGTGTAAATGTACTCCCCCATGGCCACTACCGTATTTCAGACCGGGTTGAATGCATAGACTATCGCAATCAATTTGGTCTGGATAAATTAACCTAACTCAAACCTGAATGCTGTAACCTAACCTTTCATAAATTAACCTAACCAAACCTTTCATGAATTAAATGCTATAGCCTTCAGTAACGGCGACTATTGTATATATTTTCGACCCCGGGGGTGGGGGGTGTCCCACCCGTGGCCGGCCTTCGGCCCAGGTTCCCGGGGGAGGGGGGGTCCTGCCCACGGCCGGCCTTCGGCCCGCGGCTCCCGGAGGGTGGAGGGTATTAAATTCATAGTGTTCAACTGTGCTATTGTTCGAGTTCGTGTTTTTATTTCAAGTGTTGTTGTACACATAGTGATGTTGCACAAATAGTGTTCTTGCTGGACAAAAAGTGTTTTTTTATGACAATAAGTGCTATTGTTGTACATATAGTGTTGTTCTTGATGAACAGAAGTGTTTTTTTATTTTAATAAATGTTGTTTTAGTAGAAGTGTTTTTTTATTTAAGTAAATGTTGTTCATGTTTGAACAAATAGAGTTTTTTTTCCTGTTGAAACCCAGTGTTCTTATATCGAATAAATTAATGAAATATTGTTTTTGTTGTTCTTGTACTAGATAGATCTAAGAAAAAATTATTACTTATTCATTGGACATGTATGGTTTACAGTTAGTTGTAGTCTGACTGTTGTCAACAGCAGTATGTATCAATTTTAAACACCATTCAGGTTGTTTCTGTGTGCCCCTTCAATGTCAGGCAAAACGAAACTTTTAGCTAATATAATTTAAAACTGTAATAAAATGTTTTTGCAAAAACCAAAGAAAATGTATTATTGCTATAGTGTTCTGCAAGAGTCCTATGATCAAATAAAAGCTATTACCACATCTATACCAATACAATTCATACGGGGACTTGATGTTTTCAATAGAATTGAACCAAACTCATGGCTAATTATTGATGATTTGGCTGAATCCATTGATTTGTTCTCACAGGAAATGCTAAAAATGTTTACCGTTCGCTCTCATCATGAAAACATTTCCATAATCCTAGTTCTACACAATCTGTTTCATCAGAGCAAATATATGAGAACCCTTGCTGTGAATTGTACCATCTATATTGTCTACCGAATTGTTCGGTATTCTAGCTCGCTAATTGCTGTCAATAAGCAAATATATCCCGGTGCCCCCAAATTTCTGCTGTCAGCGTAATCTCAGGCGACAAATAAGCCCTACGGGTACATTTTGCTAGGTCTTAATCAGAGCACACCTGAGGATCTACGTGTAGTCAAAGATATTTTTGACAAAAAAATTACTGTATATCTTCCAGTGAGAAGTAGAAAAAGCTATTAGTTGCCATTATGACACTGAAGAGACTACACCAACAACGGCATTTATTTTCCGTTTTAGGCACTTCAAAGCCTCCACTCAGGAAGGCTATACTTAAACATGGTGTTGACAATGATTTCATTAATCTAATATCTGAACTTTGTTCAAATTTAACTGAGGGCAATGTAGACTTGTCAAAAGGTGTTAGATAACAGACAAAGCAACATCGTTCCACTGTACGCGACTTGGCATGCAAAAAAAGGGAAAAAAATTGAAAAGAAAACGTCTCCTTCAAGCGGGCGGTAGTTTTTTTTACACTTTAACTGTCGATAATTGCAGGACTTGTAAACAGTTTTCTCTAGAGAACGGCTAAACCCTATAAATTGACGCCATTTGAACTTGTCCTCTCGCCCGTGGAACGTTTTGAAGACAATCTAAGCAAATTCATTAATGATGAGAATACTGCCGATGACAAAAAGCTAGTTTTACTTCAAGATGCATTGCGACGTGTGGA
Organism: Artemia sp. Qi Xiang Cuo; assembly: GCF_049724085.1. Taxonomy (NCBI): domain Eukaryota; kingdom Metazoa; phylum Arthropoda; class Branchiopoda; order Anostraca; family Artemiidae; genus Artemia; species Artemia sp. Qi Xiang Cuo. Next base: position 82,748,016 of record NC_142795.1, on the reverse strand, counting down.
CAAACATAGACCTTATCGTGAGCGATCCGCCACCATCGCTATCACAGATCCCTCTAAACGGAAAATATCTCCTCAGGATACTGTGCAGTCAAAGGAGAAGGAATTGAATTCCATAGTGTCAACAACTGGAAACCTATTGCCAGTGACCTATCGAGAACAGAGTAAAAGAGTATTAGCTTATCACATGTTGGAAACTGCCGGTGATCAAGTTCAAGTTGACAGCGCAGGGAAAAGAATTATAATTCAGGGGAAAAGTTGTAATATAGTTGATTTAATTTGTGATATGGTGACGAATCGTAAAGGACTTTTATCTTTTGACAATAATCTATACACCTTTCTAAATGCATCAAACTTCCCCAAAAGTCTTATTGGCAATAAGCAAATTCTAAAGAAACTAAGAGAATATAGTCCTCCGACAACACCAACGCCACCATTTAAAAAATAAGAAGATTCAATATTGGAAAATACTAGCAGCAGCAGCAGCAATGATTTTATAACACCTATGGCTAGTCAAAAGCGAAGACGGATTGATTTAACTTCGAGTGTGCAAAACGGGAGTGGACATTACACTACGTGTTTGCTTTCGAAATGGTTGAAGTTCTGAAGCATGTCTATGAAAATATTGGTGAAGCGAGAAGTCTAAGTTCCCCCAAAACGCTTTCTAAAGTTGCCTCTGACATATACGGCGGCAGCATATTAAAAAAAGCAAAAAAGTGTCTACAGAATGAACCGAGTTACACACTGCTTCGGAATTGCAGGCTTCGTGGCAAACAATATCGGTAAACTAAAGCCTTCTTCCCTCTGCATGTAATGCCAACGGAACTTGTAACTTTAACCGCGATTCAATAATATCACAATATACCCTACAAATATATTCTAATGTCAATTAGCTTCTTTAGTTGCTCTGACTATGCCGTTCCATTACAATTAAAGAGAGGTTTTGAATTTTCTCAGGCTATATAAAGTATTCTTGAACAGGATTGCTATAGAAAAATTCAATCAGATCGTGGTAGTGAATTTGTTAATCCTCATATGCAAAAGGTTCTATTGAAATATAATACAAAACTTTATCATAGTCACAGCCCGATAAAGGCTGCATTGTCTGAACGATTGATAAGAACGAATCGTCTATTAATTTCAAGATATTGTACACTGAAAAATACACCGGCTTTTATTCATGATTTAGATAAAATCATGGGAATATACAACCAACGACCTCATTATTCATTGTCCAACTCAAGACCTTGGGAAGTTCATTGCAGTGAAAATACATTTGATGCTTTTCTAAAGCAATATTCCAATGGCAATGAGAAGAAGAAGAAATTCAATGTCGGTGATACTGTTCGAATTAATAGAACCACTAATATTTTTGAAAAGGGGAACTATTTATGGAGCACTGAACTTTTTAAAGTGTCCAAAATCCTAGACACTACACCTACCACATATCGTATGTGAGACACCAAAGATGATAAGATTCTCGGCGATTTTTATGAATATGGTCTGCAAAAAGTTAGAAACACTAGTGAAATTTATCAAATTGAAAAGATATTAAAGAGTCGTACTCGTAGGGGCAAGAGACAGTTGCTTGTTCGCTGGCTAGGATACAACTCTGATTTAGATTCTTGGGTCAGTGTTGAAGATATTAACAATGCCCAATGATTTCTATGTGACTTTCATGTCCAATATTTCTGATCCTCTCTACAATGGCTTGAATAGAACAAGGGATTTTTGGACAAAACTCTCTCCCGGCATCAAATTCGATGACAGAAAGTATGAAGTGGCTCTTGTCGACTGTATTCTCAAAAATGCATACAAAATCCTGAGAAAAGATTATAAATATGAGATAAAAATTAGATCCTATGATTGGCCGCCGCCACCCTCAGGTGATCAAGAACAAATTCAAAAGATCAACTGGATGGATTATCCATATATTGAATTACCCTATGAAGAACTCACCTGTATGAATGATTTATGTCGTTCTATTAATAAAAGAATTTTCGCTCGTAAAGAAAGGAGCTTTTCATTTCAACTATTCAAAGGAGGAGGGCAAGATCTACATTAGTTCACCTATTGCCAACGAAAAAGTTATTCTCAATGATAATCTAAAGGATGTTCTTGGCTTCAAGCTCAATATAATCAACGGTAAAAGTGCCGGAAACACTAATTTCATTTTTGCAGACTACCCGCCTGCCTTCTCCACGGACACATGTATATTTCTCTACGCTTCATTTGTGGAAACATCCCGGGTTGGCAATAGCAATGTCCCTCTCCTACGATTTCTTGAACAGAACACCCATCAAGAATATATTCATCACTTTAATATAAAGTATCTTAAGTATAGCACCTTAAGCATTTCCGATTTGGAACTCCTTGAGCTAACTATCAGAAGTAAGTTAGGTGATCCTCTAGCAATTTCAAAATGTTTAGCCGTAATTGCAGACCATTTTCGACCCTTTGTACAACAACAAGATGTCTAATAGAAAAGTGGTATTTATTTGTCCTGATATTGACTGCCATGTTAATATTCTTGGCCCAAGAAAACAGGGCAATGGAATGGACTATTACAAAGGTCGCTCGTCAATGTCGGGCTAAGGTCTTGGCAGTTGGTTTGCTAAGCTGTTTCGCTCTGCACTAACTCTGGCTAGAAAATATATTATACCGGCTGCGACAGATTTTGCATCCTCTACACAGTACGATTGGAGCTCTGGCAAGGATTAAAAAAAAGTGCTACGGAAAATCTTAGGTCCAGTGCGCGAACCCTTGGTGAGAGATTAAAACAAAATTGAAAAGGTTTAAAAAGGTCGAGAAACAATGCATTTCTCATCAGTTTCTACTCAGGTCACAAACGAAAGACATCACCCCTGTCAAAGAGAAGAAGGAAAAAGCCGACACGTACTGTAAACAGTAGAAGAAGAAGCCCCAGGAAGAGAATTGTTAGATCAAAACTAGATTTCTTTTCCTAAGATGTCCTACCTACCGCATAAGGATTGTCAACCTTCAATCACCTCCTCATTGAATCTATTCAATGCAGAAAATGTTGATGTGAGTGTCAAGCATAGATACTATGAACAATTTTATCCACAGCAACCCCTCTCCAATAGTATCCACTTTCAAATTAATTCCAATGAAGACTACTTTATGGACATGTCTTCGACATTTATAGATTTACAAATAAAATTCCGGAAATCCAATAATACATTGCCAATTCTTGCCGATGGAATATCCTATGAAAATTGTATATTACATAATTTATTTCGTCAAATCAGTGTCTACATCAATGGCACGCTGGTGAGCACAAGCAACAATCTCTCAAATTATACAAGCTATATGCAATTGATGCTGATGACACCCAAGTCATACAAGGAATTGAGAGGCACCTCCAATGGATATGAATATATTACAAATACTGATAGTACAGATGTACTTAAAAACGCTACAACTAGTGAATTAAATCTAGTTGGAAAAATATATCATGATATATTTAATATAACCCAATGGCTACCACCCAATATTAAAATGGATATAAAATTGACGCTTGTACCATCTAATTTCATATTGATAAAAGAACTTGCTGCCAATCCGGATGTGACTCTCTCCCTCACTTCGGCAATACTTCAAGTACGAAAAACAACAAGTTATGAGTTCTGTGGCTTTGGCAGTGAAAAAACTGAGAGCCAGTGGAAATAATGTTAAACGACTTGTTCCTCATACAGTCACCAATCAACGTCATATTACCGTGGGGTCACGTACCTTCACTTACTTATCCTTTATCAATGGTGAAATCCCATCAAAACTCACCTCGTAATTTGTAAGAGGCGTTAGTGCAATAGGATTGTGAACAGGATGTCCATATAAATTCGAGGTGTTTGGACTTTTATCTCCTGTGCGCAGAGTATATAGCGTCCCACTCTACAGTCTATTCTATAATAGATTCCTTAGAACCTTGTATGAGTTGACAAGGCAAGCCCTAGATCATGATTCAAAACTATACGGAAATGATATAACAGAAGAAATGTTTGCTAAAACACATGGTATCATTGTATTGGATTTGTCTGGCACAAAGGATATGAGTATAGTACGTACGGGGAGTGTGCGTTTAGAGTGTACATTTGCCGACCCGTTAGCTGAGAGTATTGCACGAATCTCACTAAATCAATATGAAACCTTGTGGGAAATCACTCCCGAAGGAAGTGTTCTACTAGACTTGGTGCCATGAACATCAGTCAAATAATCAATGTATTTAATATGGATCCCTACATGTCCCAGTACAAATCCTAATGTCTTCCCTTGGACTTCCTTGGAAAAATTCAAAGTGCCAACAATACCCTAAATATTGTTAATTGCAGTCCGTTAACTGTGCACACGGGTCATTGGTTGTGCATCTTTCAAACAATGAAGAATATAGAATTTTTTGATCCTCTTGGCCTACCCTATACATTCTACACACCACAAATCAGCAACTATATTGCGAGCAGTGGGAAAACTATTATTCAAAATCGGAGGAGAGTGCAGGATCTGACGACTAAAAGCTGTGGCTTCCATGCACTACTATATTTTGTTTTCCGATATCGTGGCTATACTTACACGCAGTTTCTAATCATTTATGTAGACAATCCATGTCTGAACGACTTTCTAGTCGAAAAAATCCTCTCTGACATGTATAATATTGATTTCTGTGCCCTAAGAGTAAAGTGCTTAAAAAATGTATGTAAATTTGTTTATTAATTAAATGTATAAATACAACAGTGTCTTTATTCTTCACTTTAGATTTCTTCGGTGTATATGCTACTGTCGTGAACCACTAATGCTGGTAAATCATTTGGATTCACTGTATATTGATCTTGATTGGCTGCAAAGTCAGGGTCACACTTTCTACAGTACAATGTAACTTCATTCTTGTCATATCTCTTTGTATAGTCAATGATACTCTTTGCATTCTTATCATGAAATTCACGAGTTTCAATTTGTCTATTTGAAGCAATATCACATACAGTGTTTTCAAATGGTGAATCACATTCGGTAACTGCCAAATAAAAATCACTTGGTTTGTAGTCATAATAGGCAATGTCGTCACAAAGATGACCTAGAAACCAAATTGTCTTGTTACCCCAACAGTTGAATCGTAGACCAGATTCTTCCTCCCAGAATAATTTAAATCCACGACGATACCAATCTCGTAGAAATAAACTAAAATCAAGTTTGGGATTCTTTCCAATCATACCGGGGTAAGTATTCTCCCACTGATCACATTTGTCATAGTGACAATTGGAACACAGATGTCCTCTAGGGTGAGAGTCACAAATCTCTTCAAGACATGAATTGCATCCTTTAATCTGTACTGCATAACCTCTATGTAATTTGCAAGGATTACATAATTTACACTTTTCATTATAGTCATCAATAATTGTACAATTCCCGCATTGAGACCAACTGCCAAGAGTTTACATGCATAGTGGACATGTATAGAACATTTTTTTGGTTTCCAATGTCAACTCTCTCACAGCTAAAGAGAAACTGATCATCCTCGTTCGATAAATTCAGGGTGTAGGTAAGGTGAGAGGAGTAATTCTGTGACATCACCTCTTTCGAAGGGGAAACCATCTATATTGAATCTATGGCAATATTTTCAAAAGTATATCCACAATATTATTCTGCTTTGTTCCAAATAATATATCAATAAATTGAGTATAAGCATTTGAGTCACATCGACAAAGCATCATACAATAGTCCAATGGGGGAGAATTAGTTTTCATTATAATGTCAAGTGTTCCCCGAGAGAATATCTTGCGTTGAAGGGATAACTCAAGAAAGTCATCATTCAAAATCAAATGTTTGTCCATAAACACCAGATTCGATCTAATTCTCTCTTTCTCGAATTTATTCATTTTTCAATCCTATCACTCTGACTGCTGACTCTAGACTGACCATGATTCATTAGCCTAAAATTTTAACAAAAAGAAAGGGAACATTTTTGATTTCGAAACAATTTTATTCCATAATTACGACAACAACAGTACACAAGAACAATTAGTGTTACAGCTTATTATCTATAATATGTTTCATTAGTGCACTTAAAGCATATTAAACCCTCTTCACAAACACTCTATTAACTTTTCCAGCGAAGCATAATTGATCCTCCATTTTAAATTTGCTCAAGGATATCACATATCTTGCATATACTTCATCCCATTTCAGACATAGCCGTGATCCTCTCGTGATTTCTTGTATTATTGCTACCAACTCCACGATCAAGTTCTAATAGGGTAAACATTCCACTCATCATCAGCAAAAATATATCCAAATGAGTAAAGTCAAACTGTTCTCACTCCTTTGAATTCTATTCACACACTAATAAAAACTATAGCAAAAATCCTTTCCTTTTCTCTGCAATCCAGTCCCGCTAATATTTCCGACTCCCTGATTGGCTTAGAAGGAGAAACGTGATCCTGTTCCCGTTAGAGTCGTGGATCAATACATTCCCTTACTGATTATGTAATCAATTTCTCGGAAATTTAATTACGCAATCAATTTCTCGGAAATCCTCTCCCCTTGATTTATGTAAATCAATTTCTCAGAAATCCACTTCCCCCTCGAGTCCTAGTTCAATACATCTCTTCCCCGTTAATGCGCATGTGCAAACTTCGCCCCGGAGTCATTACACCTAGACGAACAACAACAAATAAATCGACCTTGACCCCATTAGACTCGATCGATAATCCTTGTATAAATTATGTCCCGTCCCGTCAGCGAGAGAGGAGACAGACAGACAGAGAGATAGAGAGAGCAGTTAAGCGTGTTTAGATTAGACTGAACCTGTATTTTAAGGCCTCTGCCTATGTTCCAGTTTTACACTTTTCCTGGTCCTAATTCAACAGGTGACCTTTTCTTGACAGGACTACTATTCCTGTAGTTCTAGCCCTAGTTAGGAATTATAATCTTATTCAAGATAAAAAGGTTTGCCTGCAAGAATAATTTTCGAATTGATGTTTTGATCTCTATATAGTTATCTTTAACTCTTTTCTTCGTATTTTGACCTAAATACTTGTTTCCGTGTCATATAAGTTGCGAAATTTCACCCAACATTTTTCATATCTAATTTTTATCCTTACATAAGATATTCGTTTCCAATTGAAGTAAAATACTAATTTTCTAGTTGAAACAAATGTTCTCTGTGACTAGATTCGTGAAAATTTTAACCAAATCGAGAAAATGTTTTAGGTGTTTATATAAGGTGTCATATTTTGGAGTCTGGGTGGCAAATAACAAAATATTTTACCCTATAGAAGTTTACTTTTTCTTAAACAAATTAGATAGTCATAGTCTGAAGGCTTAGGAGGCTTAAATTTCAAACAAATCTAAAATAAATCTGATCCTTTTGAAGAATTAATTTTTAGGGTTGGTACATCCAATCTATTTTATATAAATATTTTCCTGTTTCAATAAGACTTGATACCGTAGCTTTCAAGGAAAATAAATCCCCCCTCCTTGGAAATGGTAAAAGCGACCATATAAAAGCCTCATAGGGAGACCGTTCTCACTCCAACATATCTTGTCTACTAGCATAGATTTTGCTGTACTTTTTTCATCTTTTAAAATTAATAACAGATTGCCCCAGATTTTGAGCAAAGTCTTGGAAAATTGCACTGCTAGCCTTAAGGCAAAAACAAATTTTCTAATGTAATATTTCAATACAAAAATGTATGGTATATTACCTCCCATAAAAATTGTCTTCTGCCACTCCAGTTATTCTCAAGTCTGGCACACCTCTCTGTACGGTTCGATTTCACTTGAATAATAATGCGTAAGCTGTTAAGACTTTATTAAAAAGTCAATTTTGACCAGCATTTTTTGGTAAGAAAATTTTTAAAAATATCTAATTGTGAGGTTGGCCGTATTTGTGACCATTAAATAAAAAAAGTTTTTTTAAACTGAAAGTAAGGAGAGACATTTAAACTTAAAACGAACAGAAATTATTCCGTATATGAAAGGGGCTGTCACCTCCCAAACCCTCGCTCTTTACGCAAAATTTTTTTTTATTGTTTTAAAAAATAGAGTTTGTGAGAAAGAGTCAAACTTTAGCGTAAAGAGCGAGGCGTTGAGGAGGGGACATTCCCTTTCATGTACAGAATAATTTCTGTTCGTTTTAAGTTTTAATGTCGCTCCTTACTTTCAGTTAAAAAAAAACTTGTTTTTTATTTAATTTCTGAACGGTTTTGAATTAATGCAGGTTTTGATTTTGGCTCACCATACATGAATAATTAAAACAAATTTTGCATATTAATTTTACTTGTTTTTGGCTAAATGGGTTTCTCGAAAGTTGTTTAATTTTATTGAACGAGGTAGGGAGGCATGTTTAGACAAGATTCCTTACAAACTGGCCGTCTAATGTTTTTAATAGAAAAACATTGTGGGGGAGTTTATTACCTGGGGGCATATTTAGACAAGATTCCTTGCAAACATCTAAGGCTATTAATAGAAAAACATCGGGGGGGGGGAAAGAAACAGGCGGTGGCATTGGCTAGTAACTCCATTTATTATCAAAAATATCCAACCCAACAATCACATCCAACAAACAACAACCACATAAACAACGAACATAACCAACAATCAACAAACATAACCAACAAACCAAACAAACATAACTAACAAACTACATAACCAGCAAGCATAACCAACAACCAACGACCAACATAACCAACAACCAACAAACATAACCAACAAACCACATAACCAACAACCAACAAACAAGCCACATAACCAACAATCATAACCAACAACCATAAACAACAACCATTAATCATATCCAAAACCATGACCAACAATCAGCAAACATGTCCAAAACCATATCCAAGACCAACAACCATTAATTGTAACGAACAAACGTAACCAACAATCATAACCAACAACCATTAATCATAACCAAAAAACAAAACCAACAACCATAACCAACAATCATAACCAACAAACATAACCAACAACCATTTATCATAACCAAACATAACCAACAATCATAACCAACAAACACAACCAACAAGCAACATGCAACAGTAATAACCGACAACCAATAAGCATAACCAACAAACCATATAACCAATAACCGTTAATCATAACCAACAAACATAACCAACAGCCATTAATCATAACCAACAAACATAACCAACAACCATTAATCATAACCAACAAACATAAACAACAACCAGCAAACAAGAACCATTAATCATAACCAACGAACATAACCAACAAACAACAATAACATCCAACTTTAATTTCCCTGTGTAATCTGGTACCTGTGTCCTTAAAAGCCGTGAGGGGTCATTACTACTGGGGGGGGGGACTAAGGACGTCAGAAAGGCTAATAAAAGTCAGATTAGCCTAATAAAGGCACTTGCCAGGAACGTTGAAAATGGACTAGAGCAAGTTAGAAGTTATTAAAAGAAGTTGGATGGGACCAAAAGAGGCTGGAGGAGACCAAAAATATTGGAAAGGGACTCAGACAAATATGAATCTGCCAAGGAAGTTTAAAGGCAGTTTAAACAGAAGTTTAAACAGAGGTGACTAAAGGGGCTGAAGGAACTCCAAAAAAAACCCACTAGAGTGAAAGTTAGAAGGGACTAAAGAAGAATGGGGGAACCATTGACCTTGAAAAAGGACTAGAGCAAGTCAGAAAGCAGTAATGACAGCTGAGTGGGAATAAGGGAGACTGAATAGGACCAAGCACGCCTAAAAGAACTGTCAAAGTTGGAATGGCCTAAGGGAAGCTACATAGGACTATAAAAGTGACAATAGCGTAAGCAAAGTTGCAAGGAACTAAAGAAAATTCGGAAAGAACTAGAGCAAGTTGACGGTAGTGAAGGAATTCGGCTTGCATTGCAGGGTGTCAATTGGGACTAAAGGAGGACGAATGAGACCAAGAACTTTGGAAAAAGGCTTATGGAAGTTTGAATAGCGTAGGAAAAACCGGAGAAGGTCAAGAATGTCGGACAGAGAATAGAGCAAGTCGGAAACTACTAAAGTAAGTCGTATCGGACCAAAGGGGGCTGAAGGAGACCAAGAAAGTGGGAAAAGGACTAGAGCAAGTTAAAAGCTATTAAAAGACGTAGGATGGGACCAAAAGAGGTTGGAGGAGACCAAGAACATTGAAAAGGCTGCAAAACATGTTTAAAGGCAGTTTAAAGAGAATTCTAAACAGAAGTGACTAAAGGGGGCTAAAGGAACTCCAAAAAAGACTAAAGTGAAAGTTAGAAGTGACTAAAGAAGGCTGGGGGAACCATGGACCTTTAAAAGGACTAGAGCAAGTCAGAAGGTTGTAATGAAAGCTGAGTGGGACTAAAGGAGACTGAATAAGATTAAGCACGTCTAGAAGAACTGTTAAAGTTGGAATGGCCTAAGGAAGGCTGCATGGGACTACGAAAGTCACAATAGCGTAAGCAAAGTTGCAAGGAACTAAAGAAAAGTCGGAAAGAACTAGAGTAAGTTGACGGTAGTGAAGGAAGTTGACTGGCATTACAGGGTGTCAGTTGGGACTTAAGGAAGATGAATGAGACCTAGAACTTTGGAAAAGGGCTTATGGAAGTCGAAATAGCCTAGGAAAAACCGGAGAAGGTCAAGAACATCGGAAAAAGACTAGACCAAGTTGGAAACTACTAAAGTTAGTCGTATCGGACGAAAGGGGGCTGAAGGAGGTGAATAAAATTGAAGAAGGACAACAGAAAGTCGGAAGGCCTTATAGGAAGTCTGAAGAAAGTAAAGGAAAATGGATGGGAGTAAAGGAGGCTAAGGCAGACCAAGAACGTCGGGAAAGACTTATGAAAGTCGGAAGAGCCTAAACAAAGCTTGAGAAAACTGAAAAGAAAGTCAGAGAGAGAGAAATACAGAAGGTAGTAAAGGAAGTCGGGTGGACTAAAGAAGGCTGGAGGAGACCAAAAACATCGAAAAAAGACTAAGAAAGTTGGAATAGTCTAAAGGAAGATGGAGGAGATCGATAACGTCGGGGAAGGACTGTGAAAGGCAGAATAGCATAAGCAAAGTCGAAAGGAGATGAAGAACGCAATAAAAACTAGAGCGGCTCGGAAGGCAATAAATAAGGTAAGAAGGTAGTAAAGGAATTTGGATAGTACTAAAGGAAGCTGGAGAGATCAATAAGATGGAAAAGGGATTAAAGTAGATCAGGATAACCATAGAGATGTTTGAAGGAAATAAGAAGGTTGAAAAGGACTAGAAAACTCGGAAGGCAGTAAAGGATGTCAGAAGGGGCTAAAATAAGACTCAAACACCTTAAGGAAATTGGAAGGGCCACAGAAATTTGACGGGACTAGAGAAGTGGTCCAGGTAAACCGCGTGGGGTCTACGTTGGCGTGAAAAATCTAGTTTCGATAGTGGATTTCTATAATGTTTGCTTGACTTAACCTATCAATACAGGCCAATAATATTTTAAGAAGCTCAGCAAGTGTTACTTGTAAATACAGTAATCGCAATTCAATGTTCCATCCACAAACAACACCTGATAGCGTACAATTTTAGTGATAGATTGCACTAATTGCTTCCAATTGAGATTAATACATTCAGCAAAACAAGAAGCAATTCATTGAACACGTTTCTATTTACAGTCGTGCGATGAAAATGATGAAGACTTCCGGCGATTTCCCTTGCATACTGAAGTATTTTATTTGTCAATATGTGCATGTTTAAGAAGATTTTATTGATTTTTTAAACCAGTTTTAGAATTTCTGGAAAGTAAAGAACCAGATTTAAAACAAGTCTAATTAAAAATTTCATGACATTAACTTTCTTTCATCTGTAATCTCTGAAAGTTCCATCCAAATAAGTCTATCAAATGCTGAGACGTCGAACATGTATTGTTCTAACCCATTTGTCCCTAATTCGATCAAGAGTAAACTGAAATTTTAGAGTATGCTCATATCAAGTTTTCACGGCAATCCAACTTTTGAAGTTTTTATATTCAGGCTTGGTTAGTCTATATCTTAAAGATTTTATTGTAATTAAAAAATTTTTGTTTGATATCTCTGAGACATAATCTCTTTTGTGATATTAAAATTAAAATCGAAACCAGATAGAATTTTGTGGACCCCCTTTTACTAATTCTGAACCCCTATTTTTTTGTCACACAAACGTAGACCCCCGTCAAGCTTCCCGTCCACCCCTGGGGGTCCACCTGGACCACTTTGGGAATCACTAGACTAAAAGTAAATTTGTGGATTTAGTTCAACATTTCTCCCATCAACACTCTCTAAGAAATTTCGTCGAAATAAGTCCTTCCTATGCCGAGATATCAAATAAACATTTTTCTTAATGGTTAAGAGTTATATCCCTTTTGGGTTCGTGGTAATCAAAATGTTGAAGCTTTCAATCAGAATTTGTTAAGCTATGTATTGAAAAAACTTATTATGTCATTAGAAATGTTCAGATGCCAGATGGAGGATAGCTTTTAAAGAAGAGCTCCATAGTTGTCTATTCAAAGGGTGTAAGCACCGCAATCGCGTTTGAAATAACACCTGACTCACTACCAATGAGTATGAGGTCTGCTTTACCGAGAAGCGCAAGCGAGCTTGTTGCCGACTCTTTCAAATCTTGTAGAGTTTGCAACATAGTGAGAAGCAAATTCCATCTAGTGGTGACATCAGGTTGTAGTTTTTTTTATGCAAACAACGTCAATAGAGATTTGAACCTGTCGCAACTTGTCGGTAGCCACAACACTACGTCTGAAAAAGCTGACAATATTTCTAGCCTTTTGGACGAGAGGCAACAATATTCTGTAGTATCATTAATAGCACCCCCCATATCAAATTTAGAGTATGTGCAAAGCATGAAACATGCGTCCATCCTGTGCCAACTTGGGATGCAGTATCCTTTATGGCCCGAAGTACATTTGCTTCATTATCAGTTACTATATATATATAGTTACTATATATTTATATATATTATACATGTATAGTTACAATAAAGCTAGATTACTTTATCTTAATTTATCTGTGACAGATAGCTCCTCTTCCTTGACAGAATTTTTCAGACTGAGAAAATTGACCCTGTCTGATCGGCTAGTTTGGCTTTGATAACATTGAAAACCCGAACTTTTCATTTTAACATCATTTGTTGTCAACTTTTCATTCTCAGTTGGTAATAATTCATACGTATCTGACGGAAATGAATGGGAGCCGGGAATGAATTATTGCGAAAAAGATGTCAGGGTAAAATGTAAGATAAGGATAAATAAAATCAATTATAGATGAAAGAATTCAATCCTGCAAAGAACCTCGAAGATTGTTGCTAAAAATTTGCAGAATTTTCATGCGGTGGATATTTCGCGGAGAATATAGAGGGTTAGAGACCCCTAAAAAATATCGGTTTCGATAATACGTTTCGATATCGATATTTGGTCCGATATATCGATATCAAATATTACCCAACACTACATTCCAGAGGGAGGTTCAAACTTCCTACTGTGAATGAATTAAAACTAGAATTAATTCGCCTGGTCCGTCCATTGTATATAGGTAGGTGTTGCTAGAGTGATATCTAGGGGATAACGATCAGACATTGTGTACCTCAGTGCCGCTAGTGCTGTTCATCCAAAAATGTGCTTTTCCTTGATTTTCAAAGTGTAGGACGTGAAGTCTCTAGCTTAGGGTTTTCAACAATAGCAATTTCAAAAGCTTATACTTTATATGGGTTTTACGTCTTTTCGGGGGTTTCAGGCTTTTTCTTAAATTCTCAAAACCTTTTTTAAGTGACTGGAAATTACTATTCTGTTCAATTTGAATACAAGTTATCATGCTTAATTAGTGTCCATTATAAAACTTTTCAAATTGAACAGTTATACGTATAAAATTGCTTTTAAGATTTTGCTTACTATGATCCGTTGTTTGCTCTTTACTAGGTTATAATTACTTTCCAATCATCTGAATACCGAAAAGGACTCATTAGCCTCGACTAAATACGTAAGGATTAAACAAGGATCTTTGTTGCTAATTTAGAAGGCTCAAGTCTAATATCAAAGATATTGACGCTTAGGTTGCTCTACATCTATGAACCAAGGATCATTGCTGCTACAATAAGTTACGGGGTCTTGACATAAGATGTCAAATTATTACTACACTTTAAAGAATATATTAGCTTGTTTGATAAAATTGCAAATATCATTGAACCTTTTGGAAAATTCTTATGCATATTTTCCTTGTTTATTGCTGAAAAGAGCTTTGTCTTAAAATAAAAAAAATAAAAATAAACAAAAACTTCAACTAGAAATTCCAGAACTGAATTAGACATGTCAAAGGTGTATCACGCATAGTATGTACCTTTATACATGTTTAATGGTCCTGTTATTAAAGTTTTGACAAGTTTAATGTAACTAATCTTAAGTAGTTTTTTTTTCTGGCGTGGGATTGGTAACATAGGAAGAATCCCCTTATACATTGGAATTTCTATTTGATATGCAACATAGAACATCATATCAGACAAAAAAAATCTATTTGGTAAGTACAGTCAAACGGCATTCATGTGACAAGGACAGAGGTATGAAAAACATAGAGCTTATGGCACTTAGGATAGAAAAATTGTACTTACGGACTTAAACCAATAGGCCATTAATTTAAGAAAAAAAAATGCTTACTACACTCTTTCCCTTCATCTGAATGATCCGGACAATCTTTTTTCAAGTCACACACTCTATCCCGACTCACGCACCAGGAATCAGAACATTGAAACATCTCCGGCACACCACTATCAACTTCGCAGTCAACTCTGGAGGGTAATTCTGAAAAAAGAAAAAAGAACTGTTCAATGGTTATATGGAAAATAAATTATAGTACTAAGAGCCCAGGGTTTGTCAGGGCACTGGCAATTGCGACTCTGCAGGCTTGTATATAGCTGTCTCTCTGATTAGGCATTAGCATAATCATCGCGATATTCTTTAGTTTTATGTCACGAGGTTTCAAATCAGATATTATAGCTGAAATAACAGATTATGGCATGAATTCAATTCCTCGTTGCTGGTAATGCACCATATAATCATCCGTTTTATACGATTTATTTTCTCCTGGTCCTCGTTTTGATTCTCGTGTTGCTTCTCTTCTAACTAATATGATTCTATGTGATCATGCCTGTCAGTAGATTGTGCATAATGAATTTGCTTGAAGCTATAGCAATTTGAAATATCATATGGAATTTGCTTGAAGTTATAGCAATTTGAAATATCATATGGAATTTGCTTGAAGCTATAGCAATTCTACAGGGACATTACACCCTTTCAAAAAGATTTACACAATTAATTAAACCTGTATTATATAATCAGCGCGTCTTGTTTCGAGTTTTAATGGACAAGTTTTTGAAAAGCAGACATTTTTTTTTTCTTGTTTTGCATTTGCAAAAATGGGGTAATTAATGAGTGGAAAATTTTTTAATGCTTTTACAATCGGAGATGTTTGATTAACCTTTGCAAAAAAAAGGGGTAATGGGATTTGTGAATTCGAGGAGATGCCATGATTATGTACTGTATAATACACAAGTGATGTTTTGGAGCGTATTGTCAATTTAACTAGAAATGACTGAAAAGTGTTTTGAGGGAGATGGGTTGCATGGAGGGTTGTGTTGCATGAGAGTTCAGTTAAAGGGGGTACAGTTACACGGGGGTTTCGGTTATACAGGGGTTCAGTTACAAGGGGGTTCAGTTGCACGGGGGTTGAGTTAAATGGGGATTGAGTTCCACGAGAGTAGTGCTTTGTCGTGGTTTAGCTTGTCACAGTTTTAAAAGAGCTTTAAAGGGTTTGAGAGACTCAGGTAACTAATTCCGTGGGGTTTCCTTCAAATTGTGGTCATTGAAAATGATATTTGCTTGTTATATAAGTAGTTTTTTTGTATAACTTAATAGATATTAACTGTATGTAAGACTAATATGTAGGATTACGTGTGGTTTTTCTATTAATGATGGTCTTTAAAAACGAAATTTTTGTGTTTAATAAGTAGTTCTTCTATCTTTTAAAAGAGCTTTACGGGGATTGAGAGACTCAGTTACCTGATTCCGTGTGATTTTTCTTTATTTGATGGACATTAAAAATGAAATTTTTGTGTTAAATAAGTATTTTTTGTATATTTTAAAAGATATTTAAGGGGTTTGAGAGACTCAGTTTCCTGATTCCGTGTAGTTTTTCTTTACTAGGTGGTCATTTTTTGTATCTTTTAAAGGATCTTGACGGTGATGGAGACTCTAAGTTGAATGAGTCTGTATTGATGTCACTCACTTTGTGGTTATTAAAAACAAAATGTGTGGGGGTATACAGACGATTTTCTAAATGAATTTTTTTATTTACTTTGTTTTTTATACAAATATGCCGATTTACGTGATATGTTCGTTCACATAGTAGTCGTTTAAAACGAAATTTTTGTGTTAAGTTAGTAGTTCTTTTATCTTTTAAAATAGCTTTACGGGGTTTGAGAGACTCAGTTGCCTGATTCCATGTGGTTTTTCTTTACTTGGTGCTCATTAAAAACAAATTTTTATGTTAAATAAGTTGTTTTTTTATCTTTTAAAAGTGCTTTACGGGGATTGAGAGACTCAGTTGCCTGATTCCGTGTGGTTTTTCTTTACTTGATGGTCATTAAAAACAAAATTTTTGTGTTAAATAAGTAGTTTTTGCATCTTTTAAAAGAGCTTTAAGGGGTTTGAGAGACTCAGTTGCCTGATTCCGTGTGGTTTTTCTTTACTTGGCGGTCATTAAAAATGAAATTTTTGTGTTAAATAAGTAGTTTTTGTATATTTTAAAAGAGCTTTACGGGGATTGAGAGACTCAGTTGCCGGATTCCGTGTGGTTTTTCTTTACTTGGTGGTCATTAAAAACGAAAATTTTGTGTTCAATAAGTAGTTTTTGTATTTTTTATAAGAGCTTTCCGGGTTTTGAGACATTCGGTTGCCTGATTTCATATAGTTTTTCTGTAATTTATTTTCAGTTTCTGCATCTTTTAAAAGAGATTTAAGAGGAGGGAGAGACTCATTATACAGATTACGGGTGATTTTCACTCAAATTGCTGTACTTAAAAACAAAATTGTTGTTTTATATCATTATATGGTCTAAAATTTACTTTTTAGGGAAGTGTTTTGTTAGAATCTGATGCCTATTTCCGTGTGGTTTTTCTTTACTTGGTGGTCATTAAAAACGAAATGTTTTTGTTAAATAAGTAGTTTTTGTACCTTTTAAAAGAGCTTTACGGGGTTTGAGAGACTCAGTTGCCTGATTCCGTGTGGTTTTTTTTTACTTGGTGTCCCATTGAAAACGAAATTTTTATGTTAAATAAGTAGTTTTTGTATCTTTTAAAAGAGCTTTACTGGGTTTGAGAGACTCAGTTGCCTGATTCCGTGTGGTTTTTCTTTACTTGATGGTCATTAAAAACAAAATTTTTTTTTTAATTAAGTACTTTTTGCATCTTTTAAAAGAGTTTTAAGAGGTTTGAGAGACTCAGTCGCCGAACTCCGTGTGATTTTTCTTTACATAATAGTAATTAAAATCGAAATTTTTGTTTATTTTAAGAATATTTATTTTATATTTAAATATCTATAATTGTTTTGATATACTAATTATAAGGTTTCCGAGGTGACTTTATTTAAATTGTGTCCATTAAAATTTTATGTTTGTGTGTACTAATTAGTTTTTGTAACTTTTAAAAGTAATTTACGGGGATTGATAGACTTATATGACGGAGTCCGAGAGGTTTGCGTATACTTGGTGGTCGTTAAAAACGAACTTTGAAGGTTATATGAGTAGTTTTTGTATAATTTATAAGTGATATAGGGGGTCTCAGAAACTCAGATGACTGATTCACAGTGGTTTTCATGTCCTGGTTGGTAAATTACTAAGTACTTAGTGAGGTTTTGTATGCGGGTTTGTATATTTTAATAGAGCTTGACGGGGGTTGAGAGACTCAGTTGCCTGTTTCCGTGTGGTTTTCCTTTTGTTGATATAATTAAATAACGAAATTTTTGTGTTAAATCATTAGTTTTTCTATCTTTTAAAAGAGCTTTACGGGGATCTAGAGACTCTGATGTCTATTTCCGTGTGGTTTTTTCTTATCATGATGGTAAATAAAAACGTACTTTTTGTTTTAAATAAGTAGTTCTTTTATATTTTAAAAGAGCTTTACGGGGGTTTGAGAGACTCTGTTGCCTGATTCCGTGTGGTTTTTCTTCTTTTCAGTAAAGACACTCGATATCCTAAAAGTTTTTAATTCAAACTTTTTTAAAACTTCGAAATTATTCAACTTTATTTATTTTTTTCTTTTTGTACATAACTTAAAATGTCAAAATATGATTACAGTTCTATCAATTGCGCTCTGTGATTGGTCAGAGACAAGATGTGACTTTCCCACTGGTATTCTATGACTGGTTATTCACACAACCTAATCTATTGCATGTTTTAAATCAGTATTTTTTACGCAGTGGAACGATAAACGCATAAGTCATACCTTTAAAAAAAAGTGAAGATGGAGCATTTTAAGAAAGTGTGTTTACATAACAAGGTTATTTTAGCATTGAATGCTGACAAAGAGAAATATTTAAAGTTTGAAACAAGTACAAGTGGTAGCACTATTGGAAATGTATGCATGCATTGTCATGACAATAAGGAATTAAATTTCTTTGTAATACCTAAAAAATTCAACTCTTATGTTGGTGGTTATACTAGATTGATATCTCCAGAGATGATTGCACTCAAAGAGAATGCCAACATAAAAATAATCATTGATGATAGAGGACAACTCCTTGCTACCGTTGCAGGTAACACATTACCTACTGATACATCCAATCGTCACCTTTCGGGTATTAGCATTCAACGGAAGATCAATAAAATAAAGGCCTACTCTTATACTAATATCGTAAACCATTTCTTGTCTACGTGCCGAAACTGTTACCTGTGTAAAAATAATGTGATAAGAGCCAGAAAAATAAAAAGGGCATTGTCAGAAAATATCACGATGGAATATAAAGATGAATCGATGAAAAACAAAGCACCAGCAAACGTTTCTGCCATTGATCAAACAGTCATTGAACCAAATAATACAAAATACGAAAAGCATATAGATGATAAACCAGTAAAAATTTTGTATTACTAAAAATTTAATAACGATTATTATACTGATGAATATATAAGAGAAGACAATATCTATAATATAAAGAGAGAACATTGTGAACTATTTTATGGAACAGATTCAAAATGTCCAAAGTTAATCATTGATATTAATAGTTTATCGTAATATATTTTTTGTCTTAATATTCTACATTTCGCTATTTCATTAAAAATATATTATTCATTACATTGTTATGTTTTCGTTATTTTTAAAGTAAGCTAGCAGATAAATCGATTAGAATGTCTAATAAAACATCGGAGATATAAGAAAAGGAACTTGCATACATCTATTGTCAGACACATGGGAACAAATTCTTTCTTGAATTCGCCTCCTGGATAAATAAAAAAAAACATTTCATTCAAGAAATTATGACGAAATTCTAAGTAAGCAACAAACTCTTTCTTGAAGTTACCTCATGGATACACAATGCAGAAACTTCATTTAAGAAATTATCAAAAATTGTAAGTAAGTAGCAAATTTATTCAAAAAGATCTTAATATGTTTAAGCAATAAATATACGTATGCTCAACCTATACTTTTTCTTTAGTATATCTTTAAGTATTTTATTGGAGTATGAAGAAATTTCAAGCAAATATCAATGGCTTTATTGAATTCACCTCTTGCTCCCGCTTCCGCCGTATATGTCAGGAAACAATAACACAGTCGCAAGTACTTTATTATGTCGTTACGGTATTAATAACCTGAGCGCACAATAACGAAAAATCCGTATCTAACTTATCATTGTCCTCTAAATAGGTAACACACACTCAAGTTACATCATGGACAAACAATTAAGAAATTTCATTTAAGGAATTATCAAAAATTGTAAGTAATTATAAAATTCTTTATTTAATTAGCCCCATTGTTAAATAAAAATGACAGTTAATTAAAGAAATTATGAAAAAATTGTAAGTAAGTAGCAAATTCTTTCTTGAATTCACCTCCTGGATAAATAAAAAAGACATTACGTTCGAGAAATTATGACAAAATTCCAAGTAAGTAACAAACTCTTTATTGTTTTTATGACTTAGATACACGGTGTAGAAATTTAATTCAAGAAATTATGAAAAAATTCTCAGTAAGTAACAATTTCTTTCTTGAAGTCAACTCTTGGATACACAATACGGAAATTTCATTTAAGATATTATGGAAAAAAAAAAATTTCTTTCTTGAAGTCAACTCTTGGATACACAATACGGAAATTTCATTCAAGAAATTATTAAAATATTTGCAAGTAAGTAACAAACTCTTTTTGTTTTCACCTCTTGGATATACAGTAGATATACTTAATTCAATAAATTATGAAAATATCACAATTAAGTAACTTTTTTTTCTATTTATCAAAAACAATTTTCACTTAGCTACACGATGTAGAAATTTAATTCAAGAAATTGGGAAAAAATTCTCAGTAAGTAACAATTTTTTTCTTGAAGTCAACTCATGGATACACAATACGGAAATTTCATTCTAGAATTTCATGACTTAGATACACGATTTAGAAATTTGATTCAAGAAATTATGAAAAAATTCTCAGTAAGTAACAATTTCTTTCTTGAACTCGTCTCTTGGATACACAATGCGGAAATTTCATTCAAGAAATTTTGTAAATATGTTTAAGTAAGTAACAAACTCTGTATTGATTCCACCTCTTGGATATACAGTACATATACTTAATTACAGAAAGTGTGAAAAAATCTCAACTACGGAACTTTTTTTTCTCTTTCTAGCAAACTATTTTAACTGCTAACCCTGTATCAGACCATTAATTCAAGAAATTATTAAAAAATACTAAGTAAGTAACAATATCTATATGGAAGTCAATTCTTGGATATGTACTACAGACCTTTGGTTTAAGAAATTATGAAAAAATTGTAACTAAGTACAAAATTCTTTCTTGAATTCACCTGTGGGACAAACAAAAAGACATTTCGTTCAAGAAATTATAACAAAATTCTAAGTAAGTAACAAACTCTATTGTTTTCACAAGTTAGATATACGACGTAGAAATTAAATTAAAGAAATTTTTAAACAATTATCATTATATGTAGAAAATATTTTATTTAATCCACCTTTTGTATAAACAAAAAAAAACAAACAATACATTTCCTTCAAGAAATTATGAACAAATTATGGGTAAGTAACAAACTTTATTGTTTTAACGAGTTAGGTATACGATGTAGAAATTAAATTAATTAAATTATGAAAAAATTCTCAGTAAGTAACCATTTCTTTCTTGAAGTCAACTCTTGGATACACAATACGGAAATTTCATTCATGAAATTATGAAAATATTTGTAAGTAAGTAACACACTATTTATTGATTTAACCTATTGGATATACAGTACAGATACTTCATTCAAGAAATTATGAAAAAATCGCAAGTAAGTAGCTTTTTTTTCTCTTTATCACAAACAATTTTCACTTAGCTACACGATGTAGAAACTCAATTCAAGAAATTATGAAAAAATTGTAACTAAGTACCAAATTCTTTCTTGAATTTACCTGCTGTGCATACAAACCAGACAGGATTTTCAAGGAGCAATGACACAATTCTCAGTATGCGGCTAAGTCTTCATTATTTTCAAAAGGTTAGTAAACATCATGTTTGTTTAATTCAAGAAAATGTGGAAAAATACTAAGTATATTTAGCACTATTCTACTGTTATAAACAGGTGTGATAAGAAAAATCAAAAGACATGTAATTAAATAAACTATGAGAATATGCTTGTTAATTAACAAACTTTATGTTTTTAACGAGTTAGTATAGGATGTAGAAACTAAATTCAATAAGTTATGAAACAGTTATCAGTAATAAAAAATTTATTTATTGCAGTTAACTGTTGTATACACAATACGGAAATTTCATTCAAGAAATTATGAAAATATTTGTAAGTAAGTAAGTAAGTAACAAACTCTTTAATAATTTCACCTCTTGGATATAGAATACAGATACTTCATTCAAGAAATTATGACAAAACCGCAAGTAAGTAACTTTTTTTTCTCTGTATCAAAAACAATTTTCACTTAGCTACACGATGTAGAAATTTAATTCACGAAATTATGAAAAAAATTCTCAGTAAGTAACAATTTCTTTCTTGAAGTCAACTCTTGGATACAAACAATGCGGAAATTTCATTCAAGAAATTATAAAAAATATATGTAAGTAAGTAACAAGCTCTTTATTTATTTCACCTCTTGAATATACAGTACAGATACTTCATTCAAGAAAGGTGATTAAACATATTTTGAAACTACATGCTATTTGTATGCCTTTCCTTGGCACCTTTCCAAACGAACGGTGATTCCCCACTGGTTCCTACACATTGCAAAAAAGTGAGCAGTACGAAAACTCGACTGGTTTTTTAGGGACCAATCAGGAGAGATATGCAAAGTCGACATAGCTTTATTTCATTTTTTAAGGTTCATTTAGACGAGGTTGCGTGCGCGCACGTAACCTCGTCTTGCCCTTATGAAATATATGCTGGTATTATTTGGTTCAATGACTGTTTGATCAATGGCAGTAACGTTTGCTGGTGCTGTTTTTCATCGATTATCTTTATATTCCATCGTGATATTTTCTGACAATGCCCTTTTTATTTTTCTGCAATTTCACTGTCTATTATCACATTATTTTCACAGGTAAAGTTTCGGCACGTAGACAAGATATGGTTTACGATATTATAGAAGAGCATGCCTTTCTTTTATTGATCTTCCGTTGAATACTAACACCTGAATTGTGATGGTTTTATTTATCAGTATGTTATTTACTAGGTGAAGCAATAGCACTGAGAAGTCCTCTCACATCAACGATATTTTTGATGTTAGTATTCTCTATGAGCGCACTCTTCTATTGAGACCTCAATCTCACATAACCACCAACATAAGAGTTGAATTTTTTTCGGTATTCCAAAGAAATTTAATTCCTTACTGTCATGAAAATGCATGCATACATTTCCAATAGAGCTACCACCTGTACTTGTTTCAAAGTTTAAATACGTCTCTTTGTCAGCATTCAATGCTGAAATAACCTTGTTATGTAAACACACTTTCTTAAAATGCTCCATCTTTACTTTTTTTTAAAGATATGACTTATGTGTTTATCGTTCCACTGCGTAAAAAATACTGATTTAATACATGCAATAGATTAGGTAGTGTCAATAACCGGTCATAGAACACCAGTGGGAAAGTCATATCGTGTCTCTGACCAATCACAGAGCGCAATTGTTTGAACTGTAAGCATATTTTGATATTTTAAGCTATGTACAAAAAGAAAAAAAGAAATAAAGTTGAAAAGTTTCGAAGTTTTAAAAAAGTTTAAATTAAAAACTTTTAGGATATCAAGTGTCTTTACTGAAAAGAAGAAAAACCACACGGAATCAGGCAACAGGGTCTCTCAAACCCCGTAAAGTTATTTTAAAAGATACAAGAACTAATTATTTACAACAAAAATTTAGTTTTTAATGAACACCAAGTAAAGACTAACCCCACGGAATCAGGCAACTGAGTCTCTCAATCCCCTTAAAGCTATTTAAAAAGATACAAAAACTACTTATTTAACACAAAAATTTCGTTTTTAATGACCACCAAGTAAAGAAAAACCACACGAAATCCGGCAACTGAGTCTCTCAATCCCCGTAAAGCTCTTTTAAAATAAACAAAAACTACTTATTTAACAAAAAAATTTCGTTTTTAATGAACACCAAGTCAAGTAAAACCAAATGTAATCAGGCCAAAGTTTAACAATAACAAAGTCCCTAAAAAAATTTTTATACAAAAACTAAATATAGAAAACATAAATATAGAATGTATTTACCACAAAGTAAAGACACACCTACCGTTCTACTTGACCAGATACAAGAGATAACATTCACTATCTTAAATTATCTAAACAAACTCCTTATGTAACATAAAAATTTGGTTTTAAACGACCACCAAGTAAACAAAAACCTCACGGAAACAGGCAACTGAGTCTCTCAAACCCCTTAGAGCTCTTTTATAATATACAATAACTACTTATTTAAAACACAAATTTCGTTTTTAATGAAAACAAATAAAAGAAAAAACACAAGGAATCAGGCAAAAGAGTCTCTCAAAACCAGTAAAGCTCTGTTAAAAGATATAAAAACTACTTATTTAACACAAAAATTTCTTTTTTAATGACAACCAAGTAAAGAAAAACCACACGGAATTAGGCAACTGAGTCTCTCAAACTCTGTAAAGCTCTTTTAAAAGATACAAAAACTACTTATTTAACACAAAATTTTGTTTTTAATGAACACCAATTAAAGAAACACTACTCGTAATCCGGAAACAGAGTCTCTCAAACCACGTAAAGCTCTTTTAAAACATACAAAAACTACATATTTAACACAAAAAATTCGTTTTTAATGAACACCAAGTAAATAGAAAACACACGGAATCAGTAAACTGAGTCTCTCAATCCCATTAAAGTTCTTTTAAAAGATACAAGAACTACTTATTTAACACAAAAATTTTGTTTTTAATGACCACAAAGTAAAGAAATACCACACGGAATCAGGCAACTGAGTCTCTCAAACCCCGTAAAGCTCTTTTAAAAGATACAAAAACTACTTATTTAACACAAAAATTTCGTTTTTAATGAGCACCAAGTAAAGAAAAAACACACGGAATCAGGCAACTGAGTCTCTCAAACCCCGTAAAGCTCTTTTAAAACTGTGACAAGCTAAACCACGACAAAGCACTACTCTCGTGGAACTCAATCCCCATTTAACTCAACCCCCTGGCCACTGAACCCCCTGGGAGATGCACCCCTGGATCCCCCCCCCCTCCGGGGGACGCTCACCCCTGTTACTGACCTCTCCTGCAACTCAATCCTCCATGCAACCCATCTCCCTCAAAACACTTTTCAGTCATTTCTCGTTAAATTGACAATACGCTCCAAAACATCACTTGTGTATTATACAGTACATAATCATGGCATCTCCTCCAATTCACAAATCCCATTACCCTTTTTTTTTGCAAAGGTCAATCAAATATCTCCGATTGTTAAAGCATTAAAAAATTTTCCACTCACTATTTACCCCTTTTTTGTAAATGCTAAACAAGAAAAAAAAACTGTCTGCTTTTCAAAAACTTGTCCATTAAAACTCGAAACAAGACGCGCTGGTTATATAATACAGGTTTAATTAATTGCGTAAATCTCTTTGAAAGGGTGTAATGCCCCTGTAGAATTGCTATAGCTTCAAGCAAATTCCATATGATATTTCAAATTGCTCTAGCTTCAAGCAAATTCCATATGATATTTCAAATTGCTATAGCTTTAAGCAAATTCATTATGCACAATCTACTCCTGTCGCTTATTTTCTAACCGCAGAATTATTTGCCCAATATTTTCTTTTGAGATTCATTTTGAAATATATATATATATATATATATATATATATATATATATATATATATATATATATATATATATATATATATATATATATATATATATATATATATATATATATATATATATATATATATATATATATATATATATATATATATATATATATATATATATATATATATATATATATATATATATATATATATATATATATATATATATATATATATATATATATATATATATATATATATATATATATATACTCATCATATTATACCACTATTATAGTTTCTGTTTATTATTATAGTCTTATATTAACAAACGATCGATATTCATTATTAGTTGTAAGTAATGGAATTACATGAATACATTATAATAAGGATATCTTAAGTATATATGAGGATCAATGCGTATATAATTCTGATAGTTGATTGTAATAAGTGCTTTTAAAGAATGCCAAGTTTTAGACAACAGTCAGATAATCTGAATGATTGTGAATTTATCTGTTAACCCGTGTTAAATTCTATCCACAGTAATTGGATGAATTTCATTTCAGAAAGATAAATCATTCTATATGGTATGGATTTTTTCGTCCCGTCAAAATTGCTAAAGCCAATGCTCATCTCGAAACTTTCGGCTGATGATATTCCTCTTCGCCGAAGGTGCACGAACTCTGCCTCCAGTAATACCAAGGACACCCTTGACCTGTTAAAGACGTGCAAGCCTGTATATGCAGTTTCTGTCATTAAACTCCCGACTACATTACCAGCATTGTCGGCTGTGGGCTGTGGTCTATTCACAATTATCCTCTAAAGTTCATCAACTTGTGCAAACTGTGTCCGGAAAATTTGACAGTTATAATTTCAATTATCCTCAGCTCCCAGAACCTACATGCTCTTGTCGTCACATAAACCACTATTGTCATCTCTCAAGCTCCATCTCATTTATCGGATCCCGTTAATAACAAAGAGTCCATTGATAAAATTCAGTTAATATTGATGTTAATATTATAAAAGTCTGTCACCGAAGTTTTCCAGGCATCTATGGCCGTAGTTTTGCCGGTACGTTTACCAAAGAAATTTCTAGGTATCGGTATCGTTATCGTAAATTTCAGTATCGTTTTGGCGTCTGTTCAATGCAGTGCGATTCATTCCAATTTGGATATATTTAACCCATACCGTAATTGCAGCGAAAGAGACGCTCAATAAGCGATAAGTTGTTCTTCTTGTGTTTTGTTAAGTAGGGAATTGTTTTAGTGAGGAAAAAAGAAAGGGGAAAGAAGGAAAGGGAAAAATAGGAAGGAAAAAAAGGGGCAGGAAGAGAAGGGAAAAAAGTGAGAGTTTTTTTTTTTTGTTTAAGGGACATGTAATATGGGGAAGCAACAGTGTGTTTCAGTTTTAGAGCAGTGCCAGAAAATATAGCCTAAGAGATTTTAGAGCTGGATATACATCGGTGGCTAAAATCTCTATACCTGAATGGTGGAAATGTGCGAGCGATAGATTCTGATGATTTTAGAAAGCTTGGCATAGTCCGTGTCACGCTGGCGTCCCGCATTATTGCAGATACAATGTGCGAACAATAGAAAGAAGACCTAAAATTTAATTTCAATAACTAAAGATATCCTGTTACGTGTGACAGAGTAGGGAAAAGACCAGTTGTTGTTACTCTGAGGTGCGTACCGGGCGAGGCAACAGAGCATGATCTCGCAGAGGTCCTTTCAGGCTATTGAGAAGTTTTAAATATCCGGAGGAAAAAATACGAAGGAATAGGACTAATTGAAGTTTTCACTGGCCGAGCCACAGCTTTAATGAATACAACAAAAGATATTCCTCCATCAATCATGTGGAAAAATGAGAAAATATTCGTTCGTTACGAAACGCAACCCAAATTGTGCTTTATCTGCCATGAGGCTAGCCACGAAGCTGAGCACTGCCCCAAAAAAGAAAAACACGAACCGAATTAGAGATATCGAGTCAAGAGAACAATAGATCAGTAACATATCATCCCAGCTCTCCCCTATTACCCCAGCACCCCACAAATCATCAAAAGCAACAAAATTTTGAAAAACTCACTTTAGTAGATTAAGAAACACCTGATTTTCGAACTCCAGAGATCCAAAAGATTACCCTGTCACAGGCAGTAGATATGGTCCTACAAGCTGTAGGAAGTTTGACCAGCGAAGAAACCACAAACGAAACAGAAGCAATCCTAAAAAATACAGATAAAAGGATAACAGAGCCTCAAGGGGAAATAACTAAAGGGAAACCAAAAATAGAAATCCAAAGACTAAGAGTGACAAGAAAAGGCACAGAAAAGACTGAATGCAGGGCATCAGGCTTTCCTGCCCCAGAAAAGAAAAAGGAAACTCTCAAAAGACAACTAAGCAATTCTTCACTAATAGAAGAAAGTGAGAGGCCTGAAAAGAAAAAAGGGGCAAATATACCTACAAGGAAATGAACTTGAAGATGGGAACATTGAATTTAAATGGTTTAAAGCAATTAAAGTGGCAAGAAATGTTACTAGATTACCCAAAGAGATCATGCTGGGATGTTCTAGCCCTATAAGAACTAGACACTCCGAAAATAAAAAACTTACAAAAGTTACGATACATGCTTTTCACCGCAGGCGCAACACATGACACAGGCTTCTTTATAAAAGAAGAATCAGAAGTGAATCCAGAGGATTTCACATGCCTGGAACATGGTAAAATATGTTCTATGAAACTTAGTGGAATGACCCTTGTAAATGTACACATGCCATCAGGCACCAACAATGCAAGGGAGAGAGATTTTGTAAATAAGACAATACCACAAAAGTGCACACCACAAAATAGAAGAATAGTCTTACTGGGAGATTTTTACTGCGCAGTAAGAGAAGATGACTTTTCGGTAAAAAAATAAGAAACTTGCTGGTAGACGTATAATTGAAACGCTTAAAAAATTTATTCAGAATTACAGTTTACTAGATGTATGGATAGAAGATAATAACCGTATATCTTTTACAAGAGTGGGAACTCGCAGCGCAAGCCGTATTGACAGAATTTATGTAACATCCAGAATGGAAAAATTCATTAGTCAAGTAATACCCGAACATTTAACTTTTTCTGATCACTATGCTGTGCGAAGGATTGTTGGAAAAAAAACAAAAGATAAAATAATGAAGCTTGTTTTTTGGAAGCTGAACCCAGACTCGCTGACAAATAAGTGGGTAAGGAATCAAATCAAAGGGAAAATCCTGGATTTTATGGAAAAAGAAAAAAAATCAAAAAGTAACCTGGAGATGTGGTTTAAGATGAAACGGTATATAGAAAATTTAAAACAAAAATTATAAATAAAAATAAAATCAGAAAAAACGACACATGAGTGTCACTTGAAAAGAGTTCTCACACAACTTAAAGCGGAAATAGATGGGAATGAAAACAGCGCTATTATTGAGCATCAGGAAATTAAAAATGAACTAAAAAAAATGGAAAATCAGAGTTTTTAAAATTGGAAAAAAACAAATCGACTAAGCGAAATATATGTAGGGGAGCAAATTAATCTAGCTATGATCCATAAAGCGAAAATAAAAAGAGAAGGAAATATAATGAAACGTTTGAAACAAGATGATGGAAAAATAATCGAAGAAGAGACACAAATCCGTGTGCAAGTCCGGGACTACTACCGAAAGATAGCCTATATAAGAGAAAAGAGAATCTGGACATTGGAGGGTTTTTTTTACAAGGTTTCTGCGTCACTAATGAAGTAGCCGACCATGAAAATGAACTTTTATGTGAGAATATCACGGAACAGGAACTAAAACAAGCTCTGAAAGAAACAAAGAGCGGGAAAGCCCCAGGAAAGGATGGCCTCGGATATCAGTTTTACAAACTCTTTGATGGGGAAATATCTGAAATGCTCTCAGTGGTTATGAATGAAATGATAAAAAAAGGAAGAGAGAACAGCGAAAGACTAGCAGCGATTACTTTTGTCACCGAAAAATAAGACCCCGAGAAACTAAAAAATTAGAGACACATTGTGCTACTGCCCTGTGATACTTGATAAGTTTCAAAAATATTGACTAATCGTCTAAAGAAGATTATTGGGAAGATATTAGGAGAGACTCAATACGGTGGGATAAAAGTCCGGAAAATACAGCATTTACTTAGAATTCTGAGAGATCTATTCCTGGAAAAATAAGAAGAGCTTTTAAAACGTGAGCTTTCGTGGGTATTAATCTGCATAGATTTAATTAAAGCATATGACTCGGTAGAGAGAGAAATATTATGGATTTTAATGAAAGAGAAATTTTCTTTTTGCAAAGAGTTTATAAATTTTTTAAGAACCTATATATAAATGCTACAGGCCAGATTGTTTTGAATGGAGAAAAGACGAGACCATTCCCCTTTGAAATTGGTTTAAGACCAGGAGACCCGAGCTCGTCGTATCTTTTTGAGATTTACCTTGATCCTTTAATAAAATTAAATAAAAAAAACAAGTTTTTTAAACTGAAAGTAAGGAGCGACATTAAAACTTAAAACGAACAGAAATTATTCTGTATATGAAAGAGACTGTCCCTCCTCAACGCCTCGCTCTTTACGCTAAAATTTTTTATTATTTTAAAAAATAAAGTTGTGAGACAGAGTCAAACTTTAGCGTAAAGAGCGAGGCGTTGAGGAGGGGACAGTCTCTTTCATATACAGAATGATTTCTGTTCGTTTTCAGTTTTAATGTCGCTCCTTACTTTCAGTTCAAAAAACTTGTTTTTTTCATTTAATTTTTGAACGTTTTTGAATAAATGCAGGTTTTGATCTTGGCTCACCGTACATGAATAATTAAAACAAATTTTTCATATTAATTTACTTTTATTTAGTTAAATGGCTTTCTCGAAACTTGTTTAATTTTATTTACGAACGTTTTTATTAGTAATAAATATACGTAACTTGCGAATTAACTTACGTAACGAACTTCTATATTCATAGATTTCTAATACGTATATTAGGGGGTTCGCCCCCTAGTCAATACCTTGCTCTTTAAGTGAAAGTTCAAATTTTGTTCCAATTCTTTAGAAATGACCGCTTAATCACAAAGGCCGTTAATTAGAATAAATAGCTCTTATGAAAGTACTAAAAAATCTTTGGCTTAAAGAGCGAGGCATTGACTACGGGGTGAACCCAATTATATATGTAATATTTTCTCTTCGTTTAAAGTTTCGATGTTGCTGCTGTTGCAGTTGAAATACTTGTTTTTTTATATTAAATTTATGATCTTTTTTTAAATAATGCTGGGAAGTCCGGCGTCCCCTTCATAGCAATTTCCCTTCCCCCATGAAAACTTCCTTCATGGAAAGATCCTCCCATATAACCCCTGACCCCCCCCCACTACCAGGAAAATCTCCCCTGAAAACGTCTGTATACTTCCAAATAACCAATACTATATGTTAACATTAGTAGTAATAGTGGTAAAGGTCCTGAACGTGATTGCGTAATATGCCTTACCTCTCGCCTGAGGCATGGATATGTGTGTAGTTTAACCGGTACATTGGGTTACCAGGGCCAAGCATCTATTACTACAGACGATACATGAGTTACCAGACGGGTTTCTAAGGTATGCAATCAGACTGGTTTCGTTTCATGGGTTCATTAATAGAACGACTAATGTTTTTGAAAAGGGTAATTACTTCTAAGTTCAATAACCAAATTGAACTTCCGATGGTTAAGAAAGCGTAACGGGTAATTAAAGTATGAGGAATGGGATGCAATAATTAGAATGGTTTTAAGTTGAAAATTGTGACGTAAAAATAACTCTATTTGCGAATATTTTTGGGAAAAGGTATTTGCGTAAAGGTATTGTGTTGGTTAAGAATGCCTCACGGGTAATTAAAGAATGAGGAATGGGATGCTTGCATCAACAGTATAAAGAATATGCTCAGATACTTAATAGATTTGACGCCTACAAGAGACATTGGTAAAAGGTATTCAATAGCTTAATTGAAAAGTAACGATAGAATGACATTGTGACTTGACCTAGCTTTGCCTCTCCGATGTGGTCTGTATAATACACAAGTAACGTTTGAAAATTATTGTCAATTTAAAAAGAAATGGCTGAAAAGTGTTTTGAGGGAGACGGGTTGCATGGAGGGTTGAGGTGCAAGAGGATTCAGTTAAAGGGGGTACAGTTACACGGGGTTTTAGTTAAATTGGGTTGAGTTGCACGAAGGTTCAGTAGCACGAGAGTTCAGTAGCACGGGGGTTCACTTGTACAGGGTTTCGGTTATACAGGGGTTCAGTCACATGGGGGGTTCAGTTGCATGAGGGTTCAGTTAAAGGGGGTATAGTTACACAGGGGTTTAGTTAAATTGGATCGAGTTGCAGGAGGGTTCAGTAGTACGAGGGTTCAGTAACATGGGGATTCAGTTGTACAGGGTTTCAGTTATACAGGGGTTCAGTTACATGGAGGGTTCAGTTGCACGAGGGGATATCTGCAATAAAAAATACTTCATTCTAAACAAATTGTAGGTACAAAAAGATTTATAGGCCCTTAATTTATGTATCTGACTATCTCGTAATGGGTAAGAACTGCTAATAATATTGATATCTGCTATAAAAAACACTTCATTCTAAACAAATTGTAGGTACAAAAAGATTTATAGTACCTTTAATTTAGGTATATGACTATCTCGTAATGGCTACAAACTGCTAAGAATCTTGATATCTGCTATAAAAACACTTCATTCTAAACAAATTGTAGGTACAAAAGTATTTATAGGCCCTTAATTTAGGTATCTGACTATCTCATAATAGCTAAGAACTGCTAAGAATATTGATATATGCTATAAAAAACACTTCATTCTAAACAAATTGTATGAACAAAAATATTTATAGGCCCTTTAATTTAGGGATCTGACTATCTCGCAATGGCTACGAACTGCTAAGAATCTTGATATCTGCTATAAGAAAACACTTCATTCTAAACAAATTGTAGGTACAAAAAGATTTATAGGCCCTTAATTTAGGTATCTGACTATCTCGTAATGGCTACGAACTGCTAAGAATATTGATATCTGCTATAAAAAACACTTCATTATAAACAAATTGTAGGTACAAAAAGATTTATAAGTCCTTAATTGAGGTATCTGACTATCTCATAATGGCTACAAACTGCTAAGAATCTTGATATTTGCTATAAAAAACAGTTCATTCGAAACAAATTGTAAATACAAAAAGATTTATAGTCCCTTAATTTAGGGGTCCGTATCTCTTATAATAACTCAGAACTGCTAAGAATCTTGATATGTGATATAAAAAACACTTAATTCTAAACAAATTGTAGGTACAAAAAGATTCATAGGCCCTTAATTTAGGTATCTGACTATCTCGTAATGGCTAGGAACTGCTAAGAATCTTGATACCTGCAATAAAAAACAATTCATTCTAAACAATTTGTAGGAACAAAACTATTTTTAGTCACTTAGGTTAAGTGTCTGACTCTCTCAAAAGAGCACAGAACTGCTAAAGATCTTGATATCTGCTATTAAAACACTTAATTCTAAACAAATTGTATCTACAGAAAGATTTATAGGCCCTTAAGTTAGGTGTCTGACTATATTTTAATGTCTAAGAAATGCTAAAACTATTGATATCTGCTATAATATACACTTCATTCTAAACAAATTGTAGGTACCAAAAGATTTATATGCCCTTAATTGAGGTATCTGACTATCTCGTAATGGCTACGAACTGCTAAGAATCTTGATATCTGCTATAAAAAACACTTCATTCTAAACAAATTGTAAATACAAAAAGATTTATAGGCCCTTAATTTAGGGGTCTGGCTATCTCATAATAGCTAAGAACTGCTAAGAATCTTGATATCTGCTATACAAACACTTCATTCTAAACAAATTGTAGGTACAAAAAGATTTATAGGCCCTTAATTTAGGTGTCTGGCTATCTCATAATAGCTAAGAACTGCTAAGAATCTTGATATCTGCTATAAAAAACAGTTCATTCTAAACAAATTGTAGGTACAAAAAGATTTATTGGCCCTTAATTTAGGTGTCTGACTATCTCGTAATGGCTACGAACTGCTAAGAATCTTGATATCTGTTATAAAAAACACTTCATTCTAAACAAATTGTAGGTACAAAAAGATTTATAGGCCTTAATTTAGGTATCTGACTATCTCGTAATGGCTACGAACTGCTAAGAATCTTGATATCTGCTATAAAAAACACTTCATTCTAAACAAATCGTAAATACAAAAAGATTTATAGTCCCTTAATTTAGGGGTCTGGCTATCTCATAATAGCTAAGAACTGCTAAGAATCTTGATATCCTCTATAAAAAACACTTCCTTATAAATTGATTGGAGTTACAAAAAAGATTTATAGGCCCTTAATTTTAGTATCTGACTATCTCGTAATGCCTAACAACTGCTAATAATCTTGATATCTGCTATAAAAAACAATTCATTCTAACAAATTGTAGGTACAAAAAGATTTATAAGCCCTTAATTTCGGTATCTGACTATCTCGTAATCACTAAGAACTGATAAGAATATTCATATTTGCTATAAAAAACACTTCATTCTAAACAAATCGTAGGTACAAAATGATTTATAGGCCCTTAATTTAGTTGTCTGAATCTCTCGAAATGGCTACTAACTGCTAAGAATCTTTATATCTGCTATAAAAAACACTTCATTCTAAACAAATTGTAGGTCCAAAAGGATTTATAGGCCCTTAATTTAGGTATCTGACTATCTCGTAATGGCTGCGAACTGCTAAGAATCTTGATATCTGCTATAAAAAACACTTCATTCTAAACAAATTGTAGGTACAAAAAGATTTATAGCCCCTTAATTTAGGTATCTGACTATCTCGTAATGGCTACAAACTGCTAAAAATCTTGATATCTGCTATAAAAAACACTTCATTCTAAACAAATTGTAGGTACAAAAAGATTTATAGGTCCTTAATTTAGGTATCTGACTATCTCGTAATGGCTACGAACTGCTAAGAATCTTGATATCTGCTATAAAAAACACTTCTTTCTAAACAATTTCTAGGTTCAAAAAGATTTATATGAACATAATTTAGTTATCTGCCTATCTCGTAATGGCTACGAACTGCTAAGAATCTTGATATCTGCTATAAAAAACACTTCATTCTAAACAAATTGTAGGTACAAAAAGATTTATAGGCCCTTAATTTAGGTGTCTGACTATCTCGTAATGCCTACAAACTGCTAAGAAACTTGATATCTGCTATAAAAACACTTCATTCTAACAAATTGTAGGTACAAAAAGATTTATAGGCCCTTAATTTAGGTATCTGACTATCTCGTAATGGCTACGAACTGCTAAGAATCTTGATATCTGCTATAAAAAACACTTCATTCTAAACAAATTGTAGGTACAAAAAGATATATAGGCCCTTAATTTAGGTATCTGACTATCTCGTAATGGCTACGAACTGCTAAGAATCTTGATATGTGCTATAAAAACACTTCATTCTAAACAAATTGTATGTACAAAAAGATTTATAGGCCCTTCATTTAGATGTCTGACTATCTCGTAATGGCTAAGAACTGCTAAGAATCATCATATGTTGTATAAAAAACACTTCCTTTTTAACAAACTGCAGGTATAAAAGCATTTATTGGCCCATAAGTTAGTAATCTGACTATATCGTAATGGCTACGAACTGCTAGGAATCTTGATATCTGCTATAAAAAACACTTCATTCTAAACAAATTGTAGGTACAAAAAGATTTATGGGCCCTTAAAATACTTCCAAATTTTTCATAGAAGATAGAAAAGTTCAAGTTCTCTTCTGAATTTTACCAACGAACACAATTCAATTCTAATTTCTCAAGAGAAAATAAAAAGCTTCCACTTCAGTTTTAAGTTCACCATGACATAAAAAATTTAAAGTTCAGTTCTAAATTTTTACATAGAAGATAGGAAAAGTTATACTATGATTTTGATTATTTCCTATGAAGATTAAAAGTTTCACTTCAATTTTTAATTTTTTCTCAAAGAAGTGAAGAAAAGTTCAACTTCGATTCTGAATTTTCTCAATGAAAATGAAATAAGTTATTGATCATTTCTATTTTCCCAAATAATATAAAAATTTTACACTTCAGTTCATACAAAAGTTATACTATGATTGTGATTATTTTCCAGGAAGATAAAAAGTTTCATTTTCATTCTAAATTTTCTTAAATTCAATTCCGACCTTTCTCAAAGAGATGAAAAAATTTAAAGTTCTGCTCCAAATATTTTCCCGGAAAAGAAAAGTTCAACTTCGATTCTGAATTTTCTCAATGAAAATGAAATAAGTTGTTGATCAATTCTATTTTCATAAAATAATATAAAATTTTCCACTACAATTCAGATTTTTCTCAAAGGGATGACAAAATTTAAAATATTGTTCCGAATTTTTCATAGAAGATAGAAAAAGTTATACTTTGATATAATTCTAAATTTTCTTAAATTCCATTCCGACCTATCTCAAAGAGATGAAAAAATTTAAAGTTCTATTCCAAATATTTTCCCGGAAAAGAAAAGTTCAACTTCAATTTTGAATTTCTCAATGAAAATGAAATAAGTTATTGATCAATTCTATTTTCCTAAAATAATATAAAATTTTCAACTTCAATTCAGATTTTTCTCAAAGAGATGAAAAAATTTTAAGTTCTGTTCCAAATATTTCCTATGAAGATTAAAAGTTTCACTTCAATTTTTAATTTTTTCTCAAAGAAGTGAAGAAAAGTTCAACTTCGATTCTGAATTTTCTCAATGAAAATGAAATAAGTTATTGATCATTTCTATTTTCCCAAAATAATATAAAAATTTTCCACTTCAGTTCAGACAAAAGTTATACTATGATTGTGTTTATTTTCCATGAAGATAAAAAGTTTCATTTTAATTCTAAATTTTCTTAAATTCAATTCCGACCTTTCTCAAAGAGATGAAAAAAATTAAAGTTATGCTCCAAATATTTTCCCGGAAAAGAAAAGTTCACTTCAGTTCATATTTTTATCAGATCTGAACAAATTTAAAAGGCGCAATACTTCTTAATAGTAGATATAAAATTTCAAGTTCTCTTTCAAATTTTACCAACGAACCAAAGAAAGTTATAATCGATCCAGAGAAACAAAATAGCTTCAATTTAATCGGCACGTTAAAACAGACATAAACTATTTAAAGTTCAGTTCTAAATTTTTACATAGAAGATAGGAAAAGTTATACTATGATTTTGATTATTTCCTATGAAGATTAAAAGTTCCGCTTCAATTTTAAATTTTTCTCAAAGAAGTGAAGAAAAGTTCAACTTCGATGGTTGAAACAAAAGAGGAACTTTTAAAATCACAACAACTGAAGGACAGTAAATAAAAAAAAAACCTAAAATAATGACATGAACTCAACATGCTAAGTCGACAAAGCTTTATTTAATTTTTTAAGGTTCATGTTGACGAGGTTACGCGCGCGCCCGTGACCTCGTCTAAATGAACCTTAAAAAATGAAATAAAGCTTTGTCGACTTTACATGTTGATTTCATGACATTATTTTAGGTTTTTTTTTATTTACTGACCTTCAGTTGTTGTGATTTTAAAAGTTCCTCTTTTATTTCAACCATCGAAGTTGAACTTTTCTTCACTTCTTTGAGAAAAATTAAAAATTGAAGTGAAACTTTTAATCTTCATAGGAAATAATCAAAATCATAGTATAACTATTCCTATCTTCTATTTAAAAATTTAGAACTGAACTTTACATTTTTTATGTCATGGTGAACTTAAAACTGAAGTGGAAACTTTTTATTTTCTCTTGAGAAATTAGAATTGAATTGTGTTCGTTGGTAAAATTCAGAAGAGAACTTGAACTTTTCTATCTACTATGAAAAATTTGGAAGTATTTTAAATTTTTTCATCTCTTGGAGAAAAAGCTGAAGTGAAGTGGAAATTTTTGATATTATTTTGGAAAAATAGAATTGATCAATAACTTATTTCATGTTCATTAAGAAAATTCAGAATCGAAGTTGAACCTTTCATCTTTCAGGGAAATATTTGGAACAGAACTTTAAATTTTTTCATCTCTGAGAAAAATCTGAATTGAAGAGGAGAATTTTATATTATTTTAGGAAAATAGAATTGATCAATAACTTATATCATTTTCATTAATAAAATTCAAAATTGAAGTTCAACTTTTTTTTTCCGGTAAAATATTTGGAATAGAAATTTAAATTTTTTAATCTCTTTGAGAAAGGTCGGAATTGAATTTAAGAAAATTTAGAATTATATCAAAGAGTAAATTTTTATATATTATATGAAAAATTTTGAACAATATTTTAAATTTTTTCATCTCTTTGAGAAAAATCTGAATTGTAGTGGAAAATTTTATATTATTTTATGAAAATAGAATTTTCTATGTAAAAATTTAGAACTGAACTTTAAATTTTTTATGTAATGGTGAACTTAAAACTGAAGTTGATGCTTTTTATTTTCTCTTGAGAAATTAGAATTGAATAGTGTTCGTTGGTAAAATTCAGAAGAGAACTTGAACTTTTCTATCTTCTATAAAAAATTTGGAAGCATTTTAAATTTGTTCATCTCTTTGAGAAAAATCTGAAGTGAAGTGGGAAATTTTGATATTATTTTGGGAAAATAGAATTGATCAATAACTTATTTAATTTTCAATAAGAAAATTCAGAATCAAAGTTGAACTTTTCTTCTTGCGGGAAAATATTTGGAACAGAACTTTAAATTTTTTCATCTCTTTTAGAAAAATATGAATTGAAGTGGAAAATTTTATATTATTTTATGAAAATAGACTTGATCAATAACTTATTTCATTTTCATTGAGAAAATTCATAATCGAAGATGAACTTTTCTTTTCCGGGAGAATATTTGGAACATAACTTTAAGTTTTTTCATTTCTTTGAAACATGACGTAATGTAAGTTAAGAAAATACATAAGTATTTCATATCAAAAAATTCTCTGTCTTATATGAAACAATTTTTAGAACACCTTGAATTATTAAATCTCCTTGAAAAAAATCTGTCTATAGGTTGAAAAGTATATATTATTCTAGGTAATCACTAATGCTCAACAACTTATTTCATTTTGATTGAGAAGATTCGGAATCAAAGTTGAACTTTTCTTCACTTCTTTGAGAAAAAATTAAAAATTGAAGTGAAACTTTTAATCTTCATAGGAAATATTCAAAATCATAGTATAACTTTTCCTATCTTCTATGTAAAAATTTAGAACTGAACTATTTTTTTTATGTCATGGTGAACTTAAAACTGAAGTGGAAGCTTTTTATTTTCTCTTGAGAAATTAGAATTGAATTGTGTTCGTTGGTAAAATTCAGGAGAGAACTTGAACTTTTCTACGTATCTTCTATGAAAAATTTGGAAGTATTTTAAGGGCCTATAAATTTTTTTGTACCTACAACTTGTTTAGAATGAAGTGTTTTTTATAGCAGATATCAAGATTCTTAGCAGTTCGTAACCATTACGAGATAGTCAGATACCTAAATTAAGGGCCTATAAATCTTTTTGTACCTACAATTCGTTTAGAATGAAGTGTTTTTTATAGCAGATATCAAGATTCTTAGCAGTTCTAAGCCATTACGAGATAGTCAGATACCTAAATTAAGGGCCTATAAATCTTTTTGTACCTACAATTTGTTAGAATGAAGTGTTTTTTATAGCAGATATCAAGTTTCTTAGCAGTTTGTAGGTATTACGAGATAGTCAGACACCTAAATTAATGGCCTATAAATCTTTTTGTACCTACAATTTGTTTAGAATGAAGTGTTTTTTATAGCAGATATCAAGATTCTTAGCAGTTCGTCGCCATTACGAGATAGTCAGATACCTAAATTAAGGGCCTATAAATCTTTTTGTACCTACAATTTGTTTAGAATGAAGTGTTTTGTATAGCAGATATCAAGATTCTTAGCAGTGTGTAGCCATTACGAGATAGTCAGATACCTAAATTAAGGGGCTATAAATATTTTCGTACCTACAATTTGTTTAGAATGATGTGTTTTTTATAGCAGATATCGAGATTCTTAGCAGTTCGTAGCCATTACGAGATAATCAGATACCTAAATTAAGGGCCTATAAATACTTTTGTACCTACAATTTGTTAAGAATGAAGTGTTTTTTATATCAAATATAAAGATTCGTAGCATTTGGTAGCCATTACGAGATAGTCAGATATCTAAATTAAGGTCCTATAAATCATTTTGTACCTACAATTTGTTTAGAATGAAGTGTTTTTTATATCATATATAAAGATTCTTAGCAGTTCGTAGGCATTACGAGATAGTCAGACACCTAAATTAAGGGCCTATAAATCTTTTTGTACCTCCAATTTGTTTATAATGAAGTGTTTTTTATAGCAGATATCAAGATTCTTAGCAGTTCTTAGCTATTATGAGATAGCCAGACCCCTAAATTAAGGGCCTATAAATCTTTTTGTATTTATAATTTGTTTAGAATGAAGTGTTTTTTATAGCAGATATCAAGATTCTTAGCAGTTCGTAGCCATTACGAGATAGTCAGATACCTAAATTAAGGGCCTATAAATCTTTTTGTACCTACAATTTGTTAGAATGAAGTGTTTTTTATAGCAGATATCAAGATTCTTAGCAGTTTGTAGGCATTAAGAGATAGTCAGACACCTAAATTAAAGGGTCTATAAATCTTTTTGTACCTACAATTTGTTTAGAATGAAGTGTTTTTTATAGCAGATATCAAGATTCGTAGCATTTCGTAGCCATTACGAGATAGTCAGATACCTAAATTAAGGGCATATAAATCTTTTTGTACCTACAATTTGTTTAGAATGAAGTGTTTTTTATAGCAGATATCAAGATTCTTAGCAGTTCGTAGCCATTACGAGATAGTCAGATACCTAAATTAAGGTCCTATAAATCTTTTTGTACCTAAAATTTGTTTAGAATGAAGTGTTTTTTATAGCAGATATCAAGATTTTTAGCAGTTTGTAGCCATTACGAGATAGTCAGATACCTAAATTAAGGGGCTATAAATCTTTTTGTACCTACAATTTGTTTAGAATGAAGTGTTTTTTATAGCAGATATCAAGATTCTTAGCAGTTCGTAGCCATTACGAGATAGTCAGATACCTAAATTAAGGGCCTATAAATCATTTTCTGCCTACAATTTGTTTAGACTGAAGTGTTTTCTATATCACATATCAAGATTCTTAGCAGTTTGTAGGCATTACGAGATAGTCAGACACCTAAATTAAGGGCCTATAAATCTTTTTGTACCATCAATTTGTTTAGAATGAAGTGTTTTTTATAGCAGATATCAAGATTCTTAGCAGTTCGTAGCCATTACGAGATAGTCAGATACCTAAATTAAGGGCCTATAAATCCTTTTGGACCTACAATTTGTTTAGAATTAAGTGTTTTTTTATAGCAGATATCAAGATTCTTAGCAGTTTGTAGGCATTACGAGATAGTCAGACACCTAAATTAAGGGCCTATAAATCTTTTTGTACCATCAATTTGTTTAGAATGAAGTGTTTTTTATAGCAGATATCAAGATTCTTAGCAGTTCTTAGCTATTATGAGATAGCCAGACACCTAAATTAAGGGCCTATAAATCTTTTTGTACCTACAATTTGTTTAGAATGAAGTGTTTTTTTTATAGCAGATATCAAGATTCTTAGCAGTTCTTAGTTATTAAGAGATATACGGACCCCTAAATTAAGGGACTATAAATCTTTTTGTAATTACAATTTGTTTAGAATGAAGTCTTTTTTATAGCAGATATCAAGATTCTTAGAAGTTCGTAGCCATTACGAGATAATCAGAAACCTAGATTAAGGCCTATAAATCTTTTTGTACCAACAATTTGTTTAGAATGAAGTGTTTTTTATAGCAGATATCAAGATTATTAGCAGTTCGTAGCCATTAAGAGATAGACATAAAACTAAATAAATGGCCTATAAATCTTTTTGTACCTACAATTTGTTTAGAATGAAGTGTTTTTTATAGCAGATATCAAGATTCTTAGCAGTTCTTAGTTATTATGATATAGCCAGACCCCTAAATTAAGGCCTATTAATCTTTTTGTATTTACAATTTGTTTAGAATGAAGTGTTTTTTATAGCAGATATCAAGATTTTTAGCAGTTCGTAGCCATTACGAGATAGTCAGATACCTAAATTAAAGGCATATAAATCTTTTTGTACCTACAATTTGTTTAGAATGAAGTGTTTATTATAGCAGATATCAAGATTCTTAGCAGTTCGTAGCCATTACGAGATAGTCAGACACCTAAATTAAGGGCCTATAAATCTTTTTGTACCTACAATTTGTTTAGAATGAAGTGTTTTTTATAGCACATATCAAGATCCTTAGCAGTTCTTTGTTATTATGAGATAGTCGGACCCCTAAACTAAGTGCCTATAAATCGTTTTGTACCAACAATTTGTTTAGAATGAAGTGTTTTTTATAGCATATATCAAGATTCTTAGCAGTTCGTAGCCATTACGAGATAGTCAGATACCTAAATTAAGGGCCTATAAATCTTTTTGTACCTACAATTTGTTTAGAATTAAGTGTTTTTTATAGCAGATGTCAAGATTCTTAGCAGTTCTTAGCAATTATGAGATAGCCAGACCCCTAAATTAAGGGCCTATAAATCTTTTTGTATTTACAATTTGTTTAGAATGAAGTGTTTTTTATAGCAGATATCAAGATTCTTAGCAGTTCGTAGCCATTACGAGATAGTCAGATACCTAAATTAAGGGCCTATAAATATTTTTATACCTACAATTTGTTTAGAATGAAGTATTTTTTATAGCAGATATCAAGATTCTTAGCAGTTCGTAGCCATTACGAGATAATCAGATACCTAAATTAAGGGCCTATAAATCTTTTTGTACCTACAATTTGTTAGAATGAAGTGTTTTCTTATTGCAGATATGAATATTATTAGCAGTTTGTAGCCATTACGATATATTCATATACCTAAATTAAAGGGACTATAAATCTTTTTGTACCTACAATTTGTTTAGAATGAAGTGTTTCTTATAGCAAATATCA
The DNA here is from genome assembly GCF_049724085.1 of Artemia sp. Qi Xiang Cuo. Lineage (NCBI taxonomy): Eukaryota > Metazoa > Arthropoda > Branchiopoda > Anostraca > Artemiidae > Artemia > Artemia sp. Qi Xiang Cuo. The sequence goes on along the minus strand of NC_142795.1, from coordinate 82,705,433 downwards.
AGATTTTTAGCAGTTCGTAGCCATTACGAGATAGTCAGATACCTAAATTAAGGGCCTATAAATCTTTTTGTACCTACAATTTGTTTAGAATGAAGTATTTTTTAATGCAGATATCCCCTCGTGCAACTGAACCCTCCATGTAACTGAACCCCTGTATAACCGAAACCCTGTACAACTGAATCCCCATGTTACTGAACCCTCGTGCTACTGAACCCTCGTGCAACTCGATGCAATTTAACTAAACCCCCGTGTAACTGTACCCCCTTTAACTGAACCCTCGTGCAACTCAACCCTCCATGCAACCCATCTCCCTCAAAACACTTTTCAGCAATTTCTTTTTAAATTGACAATAATTTTCAAACGTTACTTGTGTATTATACAGACCACATCGGAGAGGTAAAGCTATGTCAAGTCACAATGTCATTCTATCGTTACTTTTCAATTAAGCTATTGAATACCTTTTACCAATGTCTCTTGTAGGCGTCAAATCTATTAAGTATCTGAGCATATTCTTTGTATTGTTGATGCAAGCATCCCATTCCTCATTTTTTAATTACCCGTGAGGCATTCTTAACCAACGCAATACCTTTACGCAAATACCTTTTCCCAAAAAAAAATTCGCAAATAGAGTTATTTTTACGTCACAATTTTCAACTTAAAACCATTCTAATTATAGCCTCCCATTCCTCATACTTTAATTACCCGTTACGCTTTCTTAACCAACACAATACCTTCACGCAAATACCTTTTCGTAAAAAATTCGCAAATAGAGTTATTTTTACGTCACAATTTCAACTTAAAACCATTCTAATTATAGCATCCCATTCCTCATACTTTAATTACCCGTTACGCTTTCTTAACCATCGGAATTTCAATTTGGTTATTGAACTTAGAAGTAATTACCCTTTTCAAAAACATTAGTCGTTCTATTAATGAACCCATGAAACGAAACCAGTCTGATTGCATACCTTAGAAACCCGTCTGGTAACTCATGTATCGTCTGTAGTAATAGATGCCTGGCCCTGGTAACCCAATGTACCGGTTAAACTACACACATATCCATGCCTCAGGCGAGAGGTAAGGCATATTACGCAATCACGTTCAGGACCTTTACCACTATTACTACTAACATTGAGCAAAGTTCATAACTTTCAGCCCTCCCCCCGGGAACTTAGGGGGATTAAGTCATCCTAAAAGACATACTTATAATATTTTCGAACATGCTGAACAAAATGTCTATCTCAAAATTTTGATTAGGTGACTTTGGGAAAAACTGAGCGTGGGAGGGGGCCTAGTTGCCCTCAATTTTTTTGGTCACTTAAAAAGGGAACCAGAACTTTCAATTTCCATTCCAATGAGCCCTCCCACGATATTCTAGGACAACTGGTTCGATACGATCACCCCTGGGGAAAAAAAAAAAACAAACAAACAAATAAACACGCATCCATGATCTTTCTTACGTCAAAAAATACAGAAGTACACTGTTCTGTAGATACGAGCTTGAAAACTCTGCAGTAGGGTTCTGTTGTATGCTGACTATGATTGTGTGTTTTTTATTAAGTTGTTACGACTCTTAGAGAGCCTTTCCCTCTGTTTTCGAAAATCAGCCGAATTTTCTCAGGCCCTTAACTTTTAATGGATTAGACTAAACTTGATTAACCTTATATATTTGAAATCAGCATTAAAATCTGATTCTTTTGATGTATCGATTTGTATCAAAATACCGTTTTCTAGAGTTTCGGTTACCATTGAGCCGGGTCGCTCCTTACTTACAGTTCGTTACCACGAACTGTTTGATATATTGAAGCACGTATTACAGGTATACCCATTCACGAGGCAAAGGTACTCAAGTCAGCGGCTTATGTAGACGACACAACTTTCTTAGCGAATGGATCTCAAGATGTACTGGAAGTAACTCGCGCCCTGAGATGGTATGAACAACATTATAAGGTAAAGATCCACAAGAAAAAGAGCAACATGCTACCTCTAAGTGATAATGAAAAATGGAAAAAGAGCTTGGAAAATTTTTCTTGGTTACCAGTTGTGACGTCGACGAAAATACTTGGAGTTAATATTAGCACAGAAGGAAACATGTGGCAGAAGGCATGGTCTAAGAAAGTAGCAGAAATTCAGTACATGCTAAATGGCAATGAAAAAAATCGGTCTTTGACAGTATTCCAAAGAGCAACATACATCAACATGTATTGCATCCCCCGACTCCTCTATCTTTCACCCATAACCCCCTCCCGGATTCCCTGGCGACAGAAATTGAGAAACATATTTGGAGGTTTGTATGGCATGGTAAGGTTGAAAAACTAAACAAGGGAATGCTCTTTCAACCTAAAGATAAAGGTGGAAATGGAGTTTTGGATTTTCGGTCAGCCTGCAAGAACCTCCTAATAAGAAACACCATTGACTCCCTAAATGGAGGAAATCATTCTATTTTAACAAGAAAGTGGCTAATAAAAGAACTGAATGAAGAATATTTTCCAGAAACAAAGATCCCATTGTGTGTACGAAAAATTTATGAACTTATACAACGAGCAAAAGAAAATGACCTGTTAGAAGTAGAGGAAAAAATGAAAAAACATGTAATTATAAATTTGCTCAAATTGACTGAAAATGAACCAATTTATCATGTAAAGGAAAATTAACCTTTTATAAATTTTGAAACAGCATTTACTAACCTCCACGCCTTCCCCATGGAAACAAGGGTGAGAGAAGTTATGTTTATGATAATACATAGGATTATGCCGCATAGAGATAGAATTGCGCGTTTTATTAGAAGTGAAAACCCAAGGTGTCACCTTTGTTCAGAGGTGGTACTAGATGGACTATCTCGTGAATTTTTGGAGTGTGAGAAAAATGAAAATATTTTTAATTTTGTTTTTGAGAAAATAAGAAATTTAGGTGTGAGTATAGAAAGTGAGGAGGATAAAAAAAGGATTATAAAGTTAGATATAAAGGAAAAAATGGAGGATAAAAAGAAAAAGATGGTGTGTTTTATAGTAGGAAATTTATGCCGGTATGTATGGAGTAGAAGAAAAAGAAAGGAAAAAATAAATATCGATATTTTTAAAAAGTTTTTGGATAAAGAAGTAGATTTTTTGAGAATAAGTAATAGATTTGAGAAATATTTTGAAATGAATATTTATTAAAATATGTTTTATATATTTAATTTTTTTTTTTTGGAATTTTAGCAGTTGAAAAGGGATTTTAGAAAATGAGGAAATAAAAGAAAAAAAGAAAAATGAAAAACTTTGTCTAAGTGTTGAGTGTATGTTTGTGTAAGATGATGTTCAGACAAAGTTTTTTATTTGGGCGTTTTTGAGGTAAGAGAGAGAGTAATTTGGGAGGATGGGATTATAAGGTAAACAGAGGGATTTTGGAGGCAAATTAAAGTATTTTCTTGGAGTTTGATAGTTGATGCCACCGTGGAAGGGGTTCCCTATACCGGAAGGGTACCCTGCAAAGTGGCTAGGCAGATGTTGTATTAATGTTGGTTAATTGGTTGTAGAATGCCCCCAAATGAAATCTGTAAAGTATTAACTGCTCAAATTTACAGTTTGATTGTTATGATAATGTAAAGTTAAAAAAATTTGTAGGTTGTTTTTTTTTTTGTGTAGGTGTTACATAAATGTAGTTATCAGTTTCGTAAATAAAGAAGTTAGTACCACTGAGAGGAGAGTAGGTGGGTTTTTCTTAAAAAAAAAAAAGAAAAAAAAAAAAAATACATATTTATTAGATTTTCGACTATGCTGAACAAAATGGCTATCTCAAAATTTTGATTGTGTGACTTCGGGGAAAAATGAGTTTGGGAGGGGGCCAAGCTGCCTTCCAATTTTTTTGGTCACTTAAGAAGGGCACTAGAACTTTTAATTTCCGTTCGGATGACCCCTCTCACAAAATTCTAGGACTACTGGATTGCTAGGGTCACCCCTGGGAAAAAAAATAAACACGCATTCGTGATCTTTCTTCAGGCAAAAAATACAAATTCCACATTTTTGCAAATAGGAGCTTGAATACAACATTTTTGCAGATAGGAGAAAAAAAATACAAAATTCCACATTTTTGTAGATAGGAGCTTGAAACTTCTATATTTGTGTTTTTTAATACGCTGAATTTGATGGTGTGATTTTCAGTAAAGTTCTATGACTTTTAGGGGTTGTTTCCCCCTTTTTTCGAAAATAAGGCAAATTCTCTCAGACGCGTAACTTTTGATGGGTAAGACTAAACTTAATGAAACTTATATATTTGAAGAAAAAAAAAAAAAAAATTCTAGGAAATATTCGACCATTATCATGGATGTTTCAGAAGATTAAGCAATTCAGTCTCTCACAAAATGTAGCAGTATTGTTGCTGCTAAAAGGTTGGGCTCTTCAAAATTAGTTAAAATGGACTTTGAGCACTCTTTTGCAAAAGCTGCTTATTTCGAAGACGGTGTACGAATTGGTTACGAATTATGCGAATGAAAATACTGAGTGAGTTTTTAAAAATTCTAAAGTGCTATTTTACGTGCCAATCACCCCATCATGTCCAGTGTTCATGTCCTAGTTCTGTGTCCACATGTGATCGCTGTGCTGCAACTCATTTTAATACCAAAGAAAAGCTGTGCAAACCTAAATGTGCTAATTGCATTGGCTATCACGTGTCACTTATCACGTCATGCTCTGTTCTCCGTAGCCACAGTATATAAATAATAGCCATGGATTTTGATTATATTGGACAATATAAACGGCACTATTTATATTCATGGTCTCTGTGAGAATTAAATAAAAAAACAAGTTTTTTTTTTCAACTGAAATTAAGGAGCGACATTAAAACTTAAAATGAACAGAAATTATTCCATATATAATAGGGGCTGCCCCCTCCTCAACCCCTCGCTCTTTACGCTAAAGTTTTTTATTGTTTAAAAAAAAACCTATGAGAAATTGTCAAACTTTAGCGTAAACAGCGAGGGGTTGAGGAGGGGACAGCTCCAAACATATACAGAATAATTTCTATTCGTTTTAAATTTTAATGTCGCTCCTGACTTTCAGTTAAAAAAAACTTGTTTTTTTATTTAATTTCTGAAAGTTTTTGAGTTAATACAGCTTTTATTTTGGCTCACCGTACATGAATAATTAAAACAGAATTTTACACTAAAATCGCAAAGGCCGTTAAATTAGAATAAATAGCTCTTTTGAAAGTACTAAGAAAAACTTTAGCATAAAGACCGCGTTATTGACGTATTAATTTCGGTTCGATATAAGTTTTAATGTCGCTCCTTATTTTCAGCTGAAAAAATTTGTTTTCTTAAATTTAATTGCTGATCCTTTTTTAAATAATGCTTGGAAATCTGGCCCCCTCTGAATGGAAAATTCCCTTCCCCCATGAAGAATTCCTCCATAGAAAGATTCTCCCATGTAAATCCCTCCCCCCGTCCCCCCACCAGAAAAAATCCCCCTAAAAATGTCTGTGTACTAGTAGTGGGCATGTAATATATTTAGAAGGGACAAGACCTGTCAGACAGGTTTCTCCAGCTATACCCATTTCTGGACCAATCAGAGATGTTTCTACCAACGGGACTCCATTTATGGTAAGTTCAATATTTCTGAATAAAAAAAGAACAAAAACCTGTCCATCTTGGCTAGAGGCTAAGATATTCAAATTTTTTTAGTATAAAATACAGGTAAAAGTTATAATTTTGTACAGTTTGAAAAACTCTTTCAACGAGTCAAATAGATTATTTCCTGTTGATTTAATTATTTGCTCTGATTATAACATGAAAACTTCCAAGTGAATGCTGGTGAGTAAATATTTTCTTGTATTATAATAAAAAGAATCCAGTTTGTGTTCTCGTTAAGTCTTCACTAGTCTATATTATGCGTATGTGTAAATATGCTTGTATAAGATACTTGAATGACAACAACGGATCACTTATGTTAATTCTTCTTTGACTAGCGTTGCAGGGCTTATCGAGCAGTTTCATCAGAGAACCTTTTTTCCAGGTATAACGCTGTTAATCGTACTATATGTGGTGAAATTGTCTGCTAGATTAAAAAAATAGTAAAACACACAGGGAGTGTTTTGAAAGTGCTAACATCTTTAGCGTTAGGAGCTTGGTATTGAAGAGGGGGGCCCCCTTCATATTCGGAATAAATCTGTAGAAACTAATACACAAATTGTGTTATAAATTTGTTTATGCTTCTTATTTGTATTATTTTATGGGTTGAGCCCGTCTTAGGGGGGGGGGCGGGGCGCTGATCCTTTTTATGACTTAAGAGTTTAACCAGATGGAATTTTGAACAAAATAATTTACTCCCTAAGTTTTAATCTTGTTCCTTACTTTCAGTTGAAAAAGCATACATTTTTTAAAGTACTAACAGCTTGAGCATAAAGAGCATGACATTGAGACTGTACATGTCCCACATTCAGACTTTTTTATTTCTTTTTTAAAACTGCTTTAATTTAAGCATTATATTTTTTTTTTTATTCTATGGGATGAAAGAGATTAGATTATTTGACTCCGTCTTTCCAGGTATAGCGCTGTTAATCGTACTATATATAGTGAAATTGTCTGCTAGGTTAAAAAAAATTGTAAAACACACAGGGAGTGTTTTGAAAGTGCTAACAGCTTTAGCGTAAGGAGCTTGGTATTGAGGAGGGGGCGCCCCCTTCATATTCGGAATAAATCTGTTGAAACTAATGCACAAATTGTGTTATTAATATTTTTATGTATCTTATTTGTATTATTCTATGGGTTGAGCATGTCTTAGGGGGGCACTGATCCTTTTTATGATTTAGGAGTTTAACCAGATGGAATTTTGATCAAAATTGTTAATTCCCTAAGTTTTAATCTTGTTCCTTTACTTTCAGTTGAAAAAGCATACTTTTTTTAAGTGGTAACAGCTTTAGCATAAAGAGATTGGTATTGAGATAACAATCTACAGATCGACCTTTTTAATTGATTATAGCTGTGTGTTGAGTTTGCAGATGTTTTACAATGAAGTTAATAATGAATGGTAGATTTGAAGTTAATTTCTTGGCCCTCTATGCAATAGACTATGACATATTATCGAGAACATAGCTTGGAATTAAATGACCTAAAATAGGTGATTCAAGATGTAAAACGTATTAAGAACCTTATCTTGTTTCAGAGATTAAGAGAGGGTTTGTTTAAATAAAATAGGAAGCTTTTTTTAAAAGTGCTAACAGCTTTAGCGTAAAGAGTATGATATTGAGACCGCATATGTCTCACATTCAGACTTTTTTTTCTTTTTTTTTAAACTGCTTTGATTTAAGCATTATCTTTTTTTCTTTTATTTTATGGGATGAAAGAGATTATTTGACTCTGTCTTTGGGTGTTAGTTGATCGAAAAATTAAATTAAATTTTTTATTTAAGAAAAATGCTGGACAATATCCGGATCAGAAAAGATTGAAGCTGGATGAGAATGATAGATCAAAACTGGACAATGAGTATCACGAGCTGATTGCTTCAATGAATATGTGCACGAAATCAGTAATTATGTATGCACATCCATGTGAAGATGCCAGGTCAACTCTGAGAAGCTAGCGAATGATGCATCTCAGATGAAGCCATCCAATGATTGTCTTGACATAAATGTAAGTGAATTTATCAGCTAGTTACGTGTATTAAGTCATGGGGTGGTTGCAGAAAAAGAGGGAGAGGGAGTGTGGGCACATGACATCCTATTTCTATTATGTAAAAATAAAAATCCCTAATAATGTTTTGTTTCTTCAACTTTATAAGACACTAGCAATTTCAAAAGGAAAATAGATTACGAATGCTAAATTAGTGTAAACTTATGGGACCAGATACTCCTTGTTATATTTTATATTATATCATTCATCGATTCTTCTTTTTAGTCTTCATAATTTAAAATCAACTAGTTGCGTGAATTAAGTCACGGGGTAATTGTAGAAAAAGCGGGTTAGGGAGTGTGGGTACAAAAAATCCTATTTCTATTTTCCATAAATGAAATCGTTAATAATCTATTTTTTTCAACTTTATATAGGTTCTCGCATTTTCTCATGGAAAATAGATCACGAATGGTAAATAATCGTCAACCTAGGGGTTAGATACTCCTTGTTACATTTTATGTTATAGCATTCATCGATTCTTCTTTTTAGTCTTAATAATTTAAAATCAGCTAGTTGCGAGTATTAAGTCATGAGGAGATTATAGAAAAAGAGGGATGGAAGGGGACAAAAAAATCTTTTTCTATTTTACATAAATGAGCATAGAGCTGATTAATAATTTAATTTTTTGACTTTATAAAATAGTGGATATTTCACATAGAAAATAAATCCTGTTCTTATAGATTAACATCGGTGAATTATCGCCTCTATCATTATCATCAACCCAAGGCTCAGTTATTTTCAATGAGCCTACACCAATCTTAACACCGCCAACGGATTTTCGAGATAGTGCTTTAGTTGATTATAACAAAGAATGGCAAAGGGGGTTTTAAATGACTATTCATGGAATATAGCTAGCCTAGACGAGTTAACCTGTGATATAGACGTGAGTAAGGACCCAGAAAGGACACATAACTTTATAAATGAATATTTAGGAGATATCTCCCCCCCAAGTGCATTTGAACCATGTTCACTTGGTATTTATATCCATACCGATACACATGGAATTCAAGGTGCTGCAAAAGACGATTTTGGGTGGTTTGATCAGCTATCCAAGAACACATGTATTATCTTGGACGATCTTACTCGTGGGTTAATTGAATACCCTCCCCCCACTCTTTTAAGCCTTTCGGGACCGACGGGATTTACAGGTCCCGGCTGAATAAAAGCTGGATTTGGCATCTCGGATTGAAAATAATTAGATATTATAGAAGCTGTCCAATAGTCCTTTCAGAGACGATCAGATTAATACGTCATTCACCTGTAAAAATTGGATAAAAATTGCACGACATGATCAGTAAATTTGTCATACGTACCAAAGTTAGATAGGAAAATATCTTATTTTGCAATTAAGCGTTTTGTTTGTTGTGATATAGGTAGGTAGATGCGATTTTTTTTCCGCATTTAATAAAAACTGATTTATAGTGTGAGTTACATGAAATCGGGTAATTTTTCTTAGGTTTGGGATAACAGAACTATTTTGCTCTGGGACCCTGAGGTCCCGTCAGTCAGTAACAGTACTTGTTGAGTGAAGTGTGTTTTTGATCTGTTTTTGCACAATTAGTGACATAAGATCTTTAAAACTAGCTAATATATAGCAAGATACCTGAGCAATAGTAGATGGGACAGAGGGGAACGCACCATGCATTTGACTGTCCTCTTAGATCAGTGGTGGATCTAGAGTTTTTTTAGGGAAGCGGGGGGGGGGCGCAAAATCGGTTGATACGACAAACTTGCGTTAGGTGCAAGTTTAATTAACGCAAATTTGCGTTAATTAAGTAAACTACACTACTTTAGACCATTTGGAGGGCGGAGGGGGGGAGGGCAGGCGCCCCCTCACCCCTCCCCTGGATCTGCCACTGCCTTAGATTTTTATTGTTACCTTTTTTGTATCTTCTTGGAAAAATTACCTTTCTTTGCATTTCATTTCTTGGAAATATATTGAGCCCCTTTTCCCTCCTCAATTTACATGAGTCTGCCATTTTGCAGAAGGGTCCTTTGCTTAGAAAATCTTATTTTTTATTTTATAATTCATTAATGTTGTTTTTAATAACTTTTTCGTCTTTATTATTGTTTCCCTATATTATTTTGTTGTTTACTGCTGCACTTTTTATATTGATTCATTATTTTTTCATTTTTTAATGTTTAGATATATTTACATATTACTATTTATACAGCTTATTTTTTTATATTAATATTTCCCTATATATTTCTCTATCTTATTAATGTCATTTATTAATCTTATTTCTTAAAATCAATTTACAATATCATGCATTACCTTACGTTAACTGTTGTGTAATTTATTACAAGGGTTTCTTGACTTGTGCAAGATAGACTAGTAGAACCTGTATGCATCCCTTGTGTTTAGTTACAGAATGTCTTTTTTCAGAACATGAAGAAGAAAATAGCCCTAGGAGATCTTTCAACTTTACTAGACGAATTGCCTTCTGACTATGACTCGGACACAGAATTAGAGTCAGATTGCGACCTCTCCGATGATCAAGGCGTCTTGCCTGTGTCTGGCCTCAGCATTGAAGTGCTGGATGCAGTTCTAATACCAGAGATTGGTTCTGAAGAACCAAAAAGTAATACAGCAGCACCTAACTCCAAATTACTCCCAAACAGCCGAGCTCAAACCATACCATGGGCCATTCCAGTTGGTACTAAGTTTGATAAGAGCCCTGCAAAGCTTACCATAAGAGCTATTAGATCTTCAACTGTCACATCTACCTCTTCTATTGCCACGAAAACTGCAAACGAAAATTCTTCTTTACTATGCTTTTACCCAAATGGAAGAAACGAATTTTGGCAGCCCCAACTAAGGGAACGTTTTCGGAAGAAAGTGGACCAAAATGTGACTTTTTGATGACTGTAGCACATCCAATTGACTTCTTCCTTCGGTTGTGGAACAGGAAGTTGTTACATCAGATTGTTGAGCAAACTAACCTATACTCCCAGCAAAAGATATAAAAGTTAGCTTCTGCCATGATCTTCAAGCCCTTAACCGTGACTGAACTCTTGGGTTTCTTGGGTATCAACATAATCATGTCATACCATACAGTCCCAGACATGAGAATGTACTGGGAGAGCTCTGGCGATGAACAGGTCCCAGCTATATGTAAGAGCATGACTAGAAACAGATTTTGCCAAATTCGACGATTTATCCATCTCAATAACAACCATGCAATACCCTAAGGGTGTAAGGACAAGCTATTCAAGATTCGACCGTTGATTGAAAAGCTGAACAAATAGTTCTCAGGTGCTTGGAATGAGGCAGAGGCTCTCTCAGTTGATTAGAGTATGGTATTATTTAAGGGTAGATCCAGTATGAAGCAATATAACCCTATGAAACCCATAAAGCGAGGATATAAAATCTGGTGTATTGCATGTATGTCTGGCTACATTTACAGATTTGAAATCTATCAAAGAAAGAAGGAAAAAGCATCGATACAGGCGCAATTGGGATGGGGAGGGAGTGTAGTTGTTGATTTAACTGCTCCCCTTGAGTCCAAACACCACATGGTGTATTTTGACAATTATTTCATTTTGATTGATTTATTGTGCTACTTGAAAAAAAGGTATTCGTGCGTGTGGGACAATAAGGAACACAAGAAAGCGCTTCCCTGAGCTTCTAGAGGACAAGAGGTGATGGAGAGAGGAGATTCAGATTAGTGAGTTTCTCAGCAAGAAATTGTTGCATTGAAGTGGAGAGACAATAAAAGTGTCTTTTTGGCGTCCAATTGGCACTCAACTGAGATGACGACAATTACTAGGAACAAAAAGGATGGAACCAAATTGACCTTATCTTGTCCAAAAATGGTCAGCGATTATAACAAATACATGGGAGGAGTCGATCAGGCTGACATGTTGCGTGGAATTTACGGATACAATCGAAAGTGCTATAAGTGGTGGCATAGGTTGTTCTTTGGTCTCTTGGATATGACCATCACAAACGCATATACTGCTTATCAAGTAATGAAGCCAGGAGGGGAAAAAATCCCACTGATATAGAAGAAGATTAGCCAGAGGCCTAATACAGTTATCCTTGAAGTCACCTATTGAAACGACAAAGGGACGCCCTCTTTCCGGAAATCCTGTAGGGACTGATAAAAATCAGAACATGAAAAGAAGGAAGGGAGCTTTCAGTGTACCGGATGATGTTCGTCTAGGAAATGTTGGAACGTATTTACCAGTCTGGTCAGCTGAACACTCCAGGTCTCGTTGTGAAATCTGCGCAAGTAAAAAGAAGGAATCTCGTCCAAACAGTTATTGTCGATCTTGTGGGATTTTTCTATGCTGCAACAAGGAAAAAACTGCTTTCTTGAGTATCACACAAAGTAAAGTTAAAATGTTTGAATAAATATTAATTTTGGATGATAAACTGTTGTAAAGTATAATTTTCAGCAAACGTGTATTTGGTAGCTAATAGACTGACGGGATCTGGAGATGCCATTTCGCTGTGGAATGAATGGTAAGAAATTGGTGTTTGGAAAAACAACGAAACAAATCGAAAGTGCTATAAGTGGTGGCATAGGTTGTTCTTTGGTCTCTTGGATATAACCATCACAAACGCATATTCTTCTTATCAAGTAATGAAGCCAGGAGGGGAAAAAATCCCACTGATATAGAAGAAGATTAGCCAGAGGCCTAATACAGTTATCCTTGAAGCCACCTATTGAAATGACAAAGGGACGCCCTCTTTCCGGATCTCCTGTAGGGACTGATAAAAATCAGAACATGAAAAGAAGGAAGGGAGCTTTCAGTGTACCGGATGATGTTCGTCTAGGAAATGTTGGAACGTATTTACCAGTCTGGTCAGCTGAACACTCCAGGTCTCGTTGTGAAATCTGCGCAAGTAAAAAGAAGGAATCTCGTCCAAACAGTTATTGTCCATCTTGTGGGATTTTTCTTTGCTGCAACAAGGAAAAAACTGCTTTCTTGAGTATCACACAAACTAAAGTTAAAATGCTAGAATAAATATTAATTTTGGATGATAAGCTGTTGTAAAGTATAATTTTCAGCAAACGTGTATTTGGTAGCTAATAGACTGACGGGATCTGGAGATGCCATTTCGCTGTGGAATGAATGGTAAGAAATTGGTGATTGGAAAAACATCTAAAAATAATAAAAAAATAGTGTCAACAAGTTTCAAACTGAAGAAATTTTTTTTTATCAAGAAATAAATGCGGTCCTGAAAGGGTTAATGGAAACAGCTCATGCAGACTTAATTGAAGTTCAAAATAAATTTGCAATAGCTGATCAACTTAGCCCCGATACATTGGAAGTTTTGCTTAGCAAATTGGGTCTTTTCATTCCAAACCCCAGCCCCATTATTGAGATTGAACAGAGTGATGATGGTATTGAATTGGGAGATTTTACACCACCCCCAGCCCCAATCCCCCTACTGAGGCTGAACAGAGTGGTGATGAAGATATGGAAACATCATCGGTACCAGCAGCAATTACACTACCAGATTTTTTTTGTCAAACTTTGCCTTGCACCATACCAATGTTTATACAGCCATTTTCGGAGATCCTTTTATTCCTTTAATGCCAAGGGATGTAGTAACAGATCCCATGGCTATTACACATTCCTACATGAACAAGATTGAACAACAGATGCGGGAGTGGGGAGGGAGGGACAGTTTAAAAGCGTAAATATCACTGAAATTGTTTTTATTTTAATGAAAATAGGGGCGCGGTATATTCGATGTTTTTACATACAGAGATGCTACCAATTCGCCCACATTTGGAAAATTATGAAGAGGTATTTTAGAAGTGGATTAACTGCATTGTAACTAAACTGGATATTTATAATGAGGGAAGTAGTGGGTCGGTGGTTTTGTTAATTGCGAATTTAAATGTTAATATTTTTAAGTTTAAAAAGATTTTATTTTGAGAGGTGGGAATAGGGAGACGGCTATTGAATTAAAACAACATTATGATTTACAGGGGTGTAAAGGTGTGCAATGAATCTGTTTCGATACTAGGCTACAGTGTTTCAAGTATGCATTTTTGATCGCAGCCCTTCGACCTCTGCGAAACGGTGCTACTAAGACAAAGTTGGACAAATTGGCAGCTAATGGGGATCGGTCAAAGTTTCCTAAAGTAGATTTCAATTGTTTAAATGGTCAATTTCTTGTAACACTGAAAGGGATAGATATTTTTGAGCGGGCTAATGAACATTTAAAGATAGGTTTACGATGTTACAGTATAAAACATCATTTGAGGAGGGTGAGTGCAGTAATAAAAAGGGTGTAATATTTCCAGGGAAAGCTCCGTCCATTCAATCAGTGAAGCACTGGGTCTGGATTCTATACACGCCTCCTTAAGAGCCTGATTTAATTGGACATTTTAATCCAATTACAGACATTAGTAGATTTTTGGGGGAGGGTAAAAAGGGGCGTGGGGTATGCTACTATTGTCCAAAATATTCGTCCGGATTTCGTTGTGATTTAAAGCTAAAACATCACATGAGACACTGTAAACGTCATGGATACCAGGCTGTGGAAACGGTTTGTGGTGATAGAGCGATCTTTAGTTTTAAGAATTTCCAGAACTCGCTCTTACAGAGTAACAAAATCTCTTTGGACTGCGAAGCCAAACTCACAGATGAGTATAATTCGTCAAGTCCAAATTGTGTTAAGATGCATGAAGTCATTGGAGTCTCTTACGCTCACGCTCAAAGAGACTCTAGTAATACCATGCAAGTGTTAGATGTGCACTCTAGTAATACCATGCAAGTGTTAGATGTAGTTGAGTCGTTGGGTGGGGATGATTGCATGCACACAGCCTTGACTAAACTTAATATAACAGCAAATGTTGCAATTTTACGGTTGCGCCATACACATTATCCAATGATTCAAACACAAGATGACAGATTGGCCATTAAATATCGTAAAATATGTTGGGTTTGTAAGGGTGAATTTGATAATGGTACGGGGAATGGGGGTAAAAGGGAGGTGATCGATCACAATCATTTATGGAAGGGTATTCCATCGGGAGGGAGTAACTTCCGTGGGGTGGCTTATCAATCATGAAATATAAACGTTAGTCAGCAATAATTAGTACCTGTTTTTATGTACAATTCCAATTACAATTTGAAGTTTATTTTAACAGCGTTGGCACGCATGGCCGAGGGTGGAATTGTAGATGACGCATGAGTAGATGGTTCTTTTTCCTGTAATATCATACCCAACTCATCTGAGAAGCTGCTGCTCCTAGAATTCCAATGCAACACAGTAGATAAGGGTAATACTTGCCTGAATACAATCCGTTTTTAGACTCCTTCAGTTTTTTCCCCAAGTCTCTAAGCCAATTGATTCAGGTACAGAAAAACGACAATTTTGACAGTTTCCCCCTCCTTAAACAGCGCTTCCCAGATGATGAAATGTAGGATTTACTGACGTGTAAGGGCATATACGCATATGATTACTACAACTCTGCCTCGAGGCTAGATGAGGTGTCATTACCGCCTATCGAAGAATTTTAAAATTCCCTTACCGATAGTCAATTCACCACTGCCGACTATGAATTTGCCAAGAGGGTCTGGCCAAAGGGAGGATGTGAAAATGGGTGGTATTACTGTAACATGTAATTGGCTAGGATGTATTGACTCTTTTGGACATTGTGTGTAAGAACACGGATAAAATTTATGAGGAATTTGGGTTGAATTTTGGAGCATTATTTTTCCACTCCTCATATGATGATGGATTTAATTTTTAAAATCAGCAAAGAAGAAATATTTCTGATCACTGACGTGGATCAGCATCTATTTGTAGAGAGATCAATGAAAGGAGGATATGTTTTTCACGGGGACCGTATCTTGAAAACTGATCCAACCGGACAGCACACCAATGAAAAGTCAGATAGTTTTTTTGGATATAAATTCCCTTTATTCGTCGGCAATGTCTCACTACTGTCTTCCATGTGGTAATTACAAATGGTTTAACGATCCTTGTGCTTCAAATTTCCCCAACATTGCTACCGTTGAGGAGAATGGACCGCAAGGATGTTTTTTTTTAAATTGACGATGAAATAACAATGGAAATCCATGACTCGGTAAAAGATTTTGTTTTCCAGTGCATAAATAGACCGATGGCTACGGACTCACTGAGCCCATACAATTTATCTTTGGTAGAGGATGGGGTATGCACTGGGCACCTTCAAGGCAAAAGCTTATTACCGACCTTAATGCGAAACAGAATATTGTTGTTCATCATGTGCTATTACGGTGGATGGTAGCCAGTGGTTTCAAGGTCACAAAGATACATAGAGCCCTCCAATTTGATCAAAAGCCTCACTTGGAAACTTGTATTGACACCTTTGTCAGTAAACGATCACAAGCGAAAACGAAGTTGAAAAAGAGATCTATAAACTCACTTTAACCTCAGCCTTCGGTAAAATTTGCGAAAGCGTACGGAGTAGTAGTTGCTACGAAGTGGTAATAGGGAAATTATTTATTCATTAGACATCTATAGTTTACAGTTAGTTGTAGGTCAGCTGTTGAAGCGAACAGCAATTTTTATTAATTTAAAACACCATTCAGATCGTTTCTGTGCGGTCCATTAATGTCGGGCGAAATGACACTGTTAACTAAAATAATTAAAAATTCTCACAAAATCCTTATGCAAAAGCCTTAAAAAATCTACTATTGCTACAGTGTCTTGCAGGAGTCATATGATAAAATAAAAGCTATTGCTAGATCGGTGCAGGTACGATTCATACGGGGACTTGATGTTTTCAACATTATTTAACCAAACTCTCGGCTGATTATTCATGATTTAGCTGAACCCATTGAACAATGGTCCCAGGAAAACCGGCAATTGTTTACTGTTCGCTCACATCATGAACATATTTCCGTTACTCTAGTTCTATACAATATCTTTCATCAGAGCAAATATATGAGAAAACTTGCTTTGAACTGTACCTACTATATTATCTACAGAGTTGTTCGTGATTCTAGTTCTCTAATAACTCTCAATAAACAAATATATCCTGGGGCTCCAAAATTTCGAGTTTTAGCGTACAATCAGGGAACTAATAAATCCTATGGCTATGTTCTATTGCATCTTAATCAAAATATACCTGAGGATTTACGTGTAGTGACAGATTTTTTTGACAGTGAAATTACAATATATCTTCCCGTGAACATTAAAAAAGGCTGTTAGTTGCCATCATGACACTGAAGAAACTACAGAAAATAGACATTTATTTTCTGTTCTAAGCACTTCAAAACCACCACTTAAGAAAGACATACTCAAACACGGTATTGACAATGATTTCATTAATCTAATAACTGAACGTTGTTTAAATTTAACCGAGGGCAATGTTCAACTGCCAGAAGTAGTTAAGCGACAGGCAAAGCAACATCGTTCCATTGTACGTGCCTTGGCTTGAAAAAAGAAAGGAAAATTTTTTAAAAGGAAACGTTTTCTCCAAGCGGGTGGTAGCTTTTTTACACTTTTACTGCCAATAATTGCAGTACTTGTAAACAGTTTTCTCTAGATAGCTAAACCATAGAAATTAACCCCAATAGAACTCGCTCTTTTGCCAATGGAGCACTTTGAGGACAATCTGAGTAAATTTACTAACAATAAGAATATTGGTGATGATAAAAAACTACTTTTACTTCAAGATGCACTTCGACGAGTGGACAAACATAAGCCCTATCGTGTGAGACCAGTCAATGCAAGGTTCGTCGATTACAAAAGGAAAACATCTCTTCAAGATTCTGCTGCTGATGCTGCTGGAACATCAACACAATTAAAAGAGGAGAAATTGAATTCAATAGTTTCAAGCATTGGAAATCTAATGCCACACTCATATCATGAACAAAGTAAAAGACTCATAACCTATCTCATGGAAAGTCTTCAAGATCATATTCAAATTGATAGCAGTGGGAAACGAATTATAATTCAAGGGAAGAGTTATAATCTTCTTCATTTAATTTATGATATGGTTACAAATCGTAAAGGACTTTTATCATTTGAAAGTCATCTAGACAACTTGTTAATACATTAAACTTCCCCAAAAGTCTTATTAGCTATAAGCAAATTCCAAAGAAATTAAACGAATATAGTTCACCATCAACATTAAAAAAGGAAGAAGAAGAAGAAGAAGAAGAGAAGAAGAAGCAGGTGAAGATTTTAAATCAATGTTGGAAATTACTAGAAAACCTAGTAGAAACATTGATTTGACGATGACGATGACGAGGACACCGGTGGTTGCTAGAAAAATCGAAGACGTATTGATATCAACTCAACGCCATCATCATCACCCACTAGCATGCAAAAGGGTAGTGGATATTACAGTATGTGTTTGCGTTCAAAATGGTGTAAGTCTTGAAATATGTTTATGAAAATATTGGTGAAGCGGTATCACAAGGTATCACTCTTTCCAAAGTCACTGGTGTTGACTCTAAAAGTGTACAAGACTATCTAAAAAATTAATCAAGTTACACTCTAAATTGAAATCATAAGGGTCGTGGTATTCATTATCGAAAAACTAAAGCCTTTTTTCCACTGCACATAATGCAAGCAGATTTCTTATCTCTAGATGAGATTCAAAGGCGTCACAACATACCATACAAGTACATTCTAATTGCAATCAGGGTTTTTAGTCACTATGTATATGCTATTCTATTGCGGACAAAGAGAGGTATTGAAGTTGCTCTGGCTATAGAAAGTATTCTTGAACAAGATTCTTATAAAAAGTTCAAACGGATCAGAATAGTGAATTTGTTAATCCATATGTCGAAAAAGTGACAATGAAATACAATACAATGCCCTATCATAGTCAAAGTCCTATAAAAGCTGCATTGGCCGAACGACTGATAAGAACTATTCGACTTTTAATTTCAAGATATTGTACATTGAAAAATACGGCTGCTTTTATTCATGATTTAGATAAAACCATGTTGATTTATAATCAACGACCTCATCGATCATAATGCACTTCAACCCCAATGGAAGTTCATCATGCTGATCATAATACACTAGACACATTTCTTAAACAATATTCGTCAAATTAAAAGGTTGTGAAGAAAAAATTCAATGTTGGTGATAGTGTTCGAATTAATTGAACAACTAATGTTTTTGAAAAGGGTAATCGCTTTTGGTCCACTGAACTTTATAAAGTGTCAAAAATCCTAGACATCAAAACCATAACTTATCGTTTACGAGAAATCGAAGATGAAGAGATTATCGGTGGCTTTTATGACTATGAATTACAAAAAGTTAAAAATAATAGTGGAATCTCTAGAATTAAAAAGATATTAAAGATCCTTACACGCAAGGGAAAGAAACAGTTGCTTGTTCGTTGGCTAGGATACAACTGTGATTCTGATTCTTGGATTTGTGTTGAAGACGTACACAATGCCCAATGATTATTATGTAACATTTATGTCCAACGTCTCCAATCCTTTCTACAATGATTTGAATATAACAAGTGATTTTTGGACAAAACTCTCCCCCACCACCAAATTCGACGATAGAAAGAGTGAAGTTGTTCTTGTCGATTGTATCGCCAAAAATCCATATGCTATCCTGAGAAAAGCTCGTGTGTATGAGATAAAAGTTATACCATTCGATTGGTCACTCTTTTTCGAGTATGAATGGGTTGAAGTACTTAAATCTAGTGAATGTCCCCATGTCACACTGAAATACAAAGAATATGGTAGTATGACTGATTTGTGTCGCACAATCAATAGAAAAATCTCATCTCGTAAGAAAGGTACATTCCAATTTAATTATTCAACGGAACACGATAGGATCTATATTAGCTCACCTGTTGATAATGAAATGATTTATTTCAATGATAATCTGAGAGATTTTCTTGGCTTTAAACAGAATATGATCAGTGGTGAAAACGCTGGAACTGTTAGTAGAGTGAATCATGTTATTTTTGAGGATTATCCAACCGGTATCGCCTCGGACGCTTATATATGTCTTTATACGTTCTTTTTGAAAACATCGAGAGTTGTTAATTCAAATGTCCCCCTCCTACGTGTTCTTGAACGAAAAACAGCCCATGAACATGTTCATCACCATTATATAAAGCATTTCAGTATGTTTCTGTAAACACTTTATATTTGGAACTCTGTCAGTTAACACTAAGAAGTGAATTGGGTGATCCTCTAGCAATAAGAAAAGGTTTAGCTGTGGTTAGATGCCATTTTTGACCCGTCGTCATTTCTTAAGATGAACAACAGATGAATTCCCTTTGTTTGTCCTGATATCGACTGTTATGCTGGTGCTCTGAGTCCTCGTCAAATAGGTCATGGATTGGACTATTACAAGGGGCGTATTTCAATGTCTGGCTATGGTCTTGGTATTTGGTTTTCTAGGCTAATTCGTTCTGCACTATCCTTTGCCAGAAAACATCTTGTACCTGCTGCATCAAATTTTGATGCCTCAACACTACAGGACTGGGGGTCGGGTAAAAATTTCAAAGAGAGTCTTAAAAAAAATATTAGATCTTCAGCAAGAGCCGCTGGCGAACACTTAAAATCTCAGCAAAATGGGAAGGGATTAAAAAGGGTCCGTGGTCATCATTCACTCATCAGTCTCTATCCAGGTGGGAGGCGAAAGACATAAAAAACGACTTTGAGGAAAAAAGAAAGAAGATTAATAATAATAAGAAGAAAAAGATTATTAGATCAAAGAAGGATTTCTTCTCTTAAGATGACCTATCACCCCCACAAAGAATCGGATCCTTCAATCAGCTCATCATTGAATCTATTCAACGCTGAAAATGTTGATATCAGTGTCAAGTGTGGCTACTATAAAAAATTTCATCCTCAACAACCCCTGTCGGAAAATATACACTTTCAGCTATCTTCCAATGAAGATTATTTCATTGATTTATCATCAATATTTATTGATTTGAATGTCGTGGTGAAGAAAAAATCAGACAATACAACTCCCATTGCTAGCGATAGCCTGTTCTTTGAAAACTGTATCCTACATAACTTGTTCAAACAAATTAATGTATTCATTAATGGAATATTGGTGAGCACTAGCAATAATTTATCCAACTATGCAAACTACATAAAATTTATGATGACGACTCCAAAGTTATACAAGGATTTGAGAGGAAATGCACTGGGCTATGAATGCAGATCAAATGTTAATACTAATGGTGAGTTAACTTCTGCACTGACCCAGGAGTATCATTAGTTGAAAATTCAATGATAAGATATTTAATATATCTCAATGGTTGCCTCCTAATGTTAAGATTGACATAAAGTTACCACTAGCTCTATCCAATTTCATTTTGAGAAAAACACTTGCTGCAATTCTTCAGCATTTCTTCAGCAATTCTTCATGTTTGAAAACGACAGGTTATGAGCTCTGTTGTATTGGCAGCGGAAAAGCTGAGAGCCAATGGTAACAAAATCAAACCTCTTGTCCCCTATACAGTAACCAATCAACGTCACATTGCCACTGGCTGTCGCAGTTATACCGATTCATCATTTATAAATGGAAAAATTCCCTGAAAACTTGCTTGGTCTTTGTGAAGACTGCTAGTGCCGTTGGATCATGGACTGCATCCCCCCATGATCTTATTTTTTTGGCTTATCTAGCCTTATGTGCAAAGTGAATGGAGTTCCCTTGTGCACTTTATCATTTGATAAAGAATCCTACTGAACTCTGTATTAATTGATTATGCAATCCCTAGATCATGACTCACACCTATTTGAAAAAGGAATAAACAATTCAATGTTTTCAAAAAATCATGATGTAATTGTTTTGTACTTTCTGGCAATCAAGATATGAGCATAGTACGAACGGGGAACGTACGTTTAGAGTGCACATTTGACGAATCTTTGACTGTAAGCATCACATTAATATCATTGAGTCAATTTGAAACTTATTAGGAAATTACCCTCCGACGGCAGCGTTCTACTACACCTCGCATCATGAACACAAATCAAATAATCGGCGTATTTAGTATGGATTTATAAATGTCCCAATTTGTATCCTATTGTATAAAATCGGACTTCCTTGAAAAAATTCCAAGTGTTAACAATACCTTAATCATTGTTAATAGTAGTCCGTCGAGTGTAAAGACAGGTCATTGGCTATGCAGCTTTCAAACAGCGAAAAATATGGAATTTTTCGATCCTCTTGGTCTATCATATAAATTCTACACTCCACACATCAACATCTTTATTGAAAGCAGTGGGGAAACTATTATTCAAAATCAGAGGAGAGTACAGGAATTAATGGCTAAGACCTGTGGCTTTCATGCACTATTCTATTTCATGTTCAGATGTCGTGGCTATACAAACAAATAGTTTCTCCACATTTACATTGACAGTCCTCGTCTGAATCACATGCTAGTGGAGAATATACTTTCAAACGTGTTGAATATTGATTTTAGTGCTCTAAGAATAAAATGTTCTAAGAATGTATGTAAAATTGTCTATTAATAAAAATAATGTATATACATAATAAAAACGACTTTCTTCTCTTTAGATTTCTTCTTCTACTACGTACAGGTATTTTTCCAGAACAACTAATGCAGCTAGATCATGTGAATTCACTGTATATTGGTCCTGGAGTGCTGCAATATCAGGTTCACATTTTCTACATTGTAATGTAACTTCACTTTTATTATGTCTCTTTGTATAGCAAAAGATACTATTTTCATTCATATTGTAAAATTCACGTGTTTCAATTTTCTTATTTGAAGCAATGTCACCTACAGTGTTTTCAAATGGTGAATCACATTCTGTAACAGCCAAATAAAAATCAGTAGGCTAAACATCATAGTAGCCATTGTCATCACAACGATGACGTAGAAACCAAATTCTTTTGTTATTCACACAGTTGAATCGTAGACCTGGTTCCTCCTCCCAAAACAATTTAAAGCCCCGACGATACCAGTCTCTTAGTGATAAACTAAAATCATGTTTAGGATTTTTTCCAATCATACCAGGATATCTATTCTCCCACTGATTACATTTATCATAATAACAATTGGAGTATAGGTGTCCTCTAGGGGGAGAGTCACACATCTCTTCAAGACAGGAATTACAACCTTTAATTTGTACGGCATATCCTCAATGAAATTTACGCGGGTTGCATAATCTACACTTTTCATCCTACTCGTCAATCATTGTACATTTCTCACATGATGATAGCTGCCCAGGGTATACATGCATAGTGGAAATGTATAGAACATTTTTTCATGTGTTGACACTCTCAGTGCCAAAATGAAACTGACATACGATCGGTAAATTAAGAGGGAGAGAGAGGAGTAAATCTTGTTTGAACAGCATCTTCTAAATTCTCGTGAAAAATCAGTCTTAAATTTCTAAAGTAGTGTGTTCGAAAGCAAATCCATAATAGCATTTTGTTTGTTTCGATTAATATGTCAATAAATTGTGTAAATGCGTTTGGACCACGACATAAGAGTTTGATACAATAATCTAATGACGGAGAATCAGTTTTCATTATATCGACAAGTATTCTCTGAGAAAATATCTTCCTTTAAAGAGATAACTCCAGAAAATCATCATCTAGAATCAAACATTTTTCCATAAACAAAGGATTCCGTATAATTTTCTCTTTCTCAAATCCATCCATATTTTAAAATCCTAACACTGAAGTTCACAACGAATTTCAGACTAACCAGGATTCTTTTTCTACTTTAGGAATATACACTAACCTACTATAAAAATATATCTTCGATTTAGAAACATTTTTATTAAAAATAATTACAATAACAATAATAATCACTGATACAACTTATTTTCTTCAATATATTTCTCTATTGAATTTAAAGCAGCTTGAAGTCTATTTATATGCACTATATTTAGTTTCGCGGCAAAGCACAACTGCTCCTCCAATTGAAACTTGCTCAATGATATCACATATCTTGCATAAATATCATCCCATTCTAGGCTTAGTCATGATCCTCTTGTAATTTTCACATCTACGTCTGATACTCTCGTCTTTGTGTCATTGCTGCTACCTGCTCCATCATCAAGCTCCAATAGCGTAAACATAGCATCTCCAGAAATGGGTGTAGCTGCAGAAACCTGTCTGACAGGTCTTGTTCCTTCTGAATATATTACACGCCTACTACTTATACTTCGCAATGACCTATACTATATGTATACAATGGGTAAAGTTCAAAACTTGCAGCCCTTCCCCTGGGGACTGTGAGGGATTAAGTCATCCTTAGATACATATTTTTTAAATTTTTCGGCTATGCTGAACAAAACGGCTGTCTCAAAATTTTGATCCAGTGACTTTGGGGAAAAATGAGCGTGGGAGGGGGCCTACCTGCCCTCCATTTTTTTAGTCACTTAAAAAGGGCATTAGAACTGTTACTTTCCCTTCAAATGAGCCCTCTCATGATATTCTATGACCACTGGGTTGATACGATCACCCCTGGGAAGAAAAAAAAAACAAAAAAGAACACAAATAAACACGCATCCATGATCTTTCCTTTGGCAAAAAATGCAAAATTCCACATTGTTGCAGACAGGAGCTTGAAACTTTTACAGTAGTTCTCTGATAGGCTGAATCTGATGGTGTGATTTTTGTTAAGGTTCTATCCCCTTTTTTGAGGGTTTTCCCCCTTTTTTTTGAAAATAAGGCAAATTTTCTCAGGCGCTTAACCTTTGATGGGTAAGACTAAACTTAATGAAACTTATATATTTGAAATCAACAAACAAATCTGATTCTTTTGATGCATCTATTCGTATCAAAATTTCGTTTTTTAGAGTTTCAGATACTATTGAGCCGGAGCGGTCCTTACTTACAGTTCGATACCACGAACTGCTTGACTTGTTGTTTCATTTTTCCTTTCACTGTGTTCTTTTGTTTTTGTCTAATTTTTGTTTTGTTGGCTTGGTTTTAATGTGTTCCTTTTCTTTGTGCTCTTGTGTTCCTTTTTACTTTCACCATTGTTCTTTTCTTTATTTTGTTTTCTTTCTCTAGTTGCTGTTGTGGTGTTAGGACCAGACGGTGCGACAGGTGAAACTAGAATGACTTGATCATGTTCAAAATGATTTTTCTTGCATTGGAAATAAATAGATTTATGAAGTAAGAAGTCTTAAAAGTTTTGATAGTCTGTCAGTGAAGCCTCTCATCATTCAGGGTTTTCTTTCGTCTTTTGGTCAATTTAGGTTCTTTTAAGCCATGGATCACTAAAGAATTATTGTCGAAGCATCTGCATTAAGAAAAACGCTTTGTGAGAATTATCTGAATAATGGATATGAAAGCATGCTACGAGATTTTTAAGTAGCTAGCAGCAAGATGAACCCATTGAGAAGGAAAGCAAAAAAAATATTTTGCATATAAATTAATGAGATTATCGGAAAAAAAGCAACAATTCCAAGCCAATTGTTTGTCAATAAAGGGCAAGATTGTGAACGACGAGTTTCTAATTGCTGACCATTTCGTTAAGTATTTTGCCAATATTGGGAAGGATATTCAAGCTGAAGGGCAGCCAAATTCCGATATAGATTTTTCGGATTAGGAATTCACAGACAATAGAGAAAGTGTCTGTGAACTAGAATTTGAGTCGTGCACCAGTGAAGAAGTTCTAAAGGTGGTGAAAATAATCAATTCTAATTCAGGAAGCTGCAATGGTATAATCATAAAGTCTTTAAAAGCTCTCATCTCTTGTCTGTTCCCTTTCTTCGTCCATGTCATTTATCTTTCACTTGAAACGGTGTTTTTCCTAATCTTTTGAAAATTGGCCTTATTTTCAAAAAAAGGAGTAAACGCCCTCAAAAATCATAGAAACTTAATGAAAATAACATCATCTGATTAAGCGTATTAGAGAACCCTACTGTATAGGTTTCAAGCTCCTATCTGCAAAAATGTGGAATTTTGTATTTTTTGCCAGAAGAAAGATCACGGATTCGTGTTTATTTT
Source organism: Artemia sp. Qi Xiang Cuo (assembly GCF_049724085.1). Classification (NCBI taxonomy): domain Eukaryota; kingdom Metazoa; phylum Arthropoda; class Branchiopoda; order Anostraca; family Artemiidae; genus Artemia; species Artemia sp. Qi Xiang Cuo. The sequence goes on along the minus strand of NC_142795.1, from coordinate 82,679,895 downwards.
TTTTTTTTTTTTTTTTTATTCCCCAGGGGTAACCGAATTGAGCCAGTGGTGCTAGAATATCGTGGGAGGGCTAATTCAAATGGAAATTAAAAGTTATAGTTTCCTTTTTAAGTGACAAAAAAATAGAGGGCAACTAGGCCCCCTCCCACGCTCATTTTTCCCAAAGTCACCCGATCAACATTTTGAGATAGCCATTATATTCAGCATGGTCTAAAATATAATAACTATGTCTTTGAGGATGAGTTAATCCCCCATAGTTCCCGGGGAAAGGGCTGCAAACTATGAACTTTGCTCAATGTTTATATATAGTATTGGTTATTTGGAAGTATATAGGAGTTTTCAGGGGGGATTTTTTCTGGTATTGTGAGGGGGGGCTGGGCTGGGGGTTACGTGGGAGGATCTTTCCATGGAGATATTTTTTAGGGGGATGGGACATTGCTATGAAGGGGGCACCAGATTTCCAAGCATTATTTAAAAACCAATCAGAAATTAAATAAAAAAAACAAGTTTTTCAACTGACAGTGAGGAGCAACATCAAAACTTAGAACAAAACAGAAATTATTACGTATATGATTTGGTTCGTCCCCTAGTCAATACCTCGCTCTTTACGCTAAAGTTTTTTTAGTCATTTCATAAGAGCTGTTTATTCTAATTAACGGCCTTTGTGATGGAGGGGTCATTGTTAAAGAATTGGAATAAAATTTGAATTTTAGCGTAAAGAGCGAGGTATTGACTAGGGGGCGAACCCCCTAATTCACGTAAAAAAACATACGAATATATAAGTCCGTTTCGTAAGTTATTTCGTAAGTTACGTATATTTATTACTAATAAAAACATTCGGAAATAAAATTAAACAACTTTCGAGAAAGCCATTTAATTAAAAAAAAGTAAAACTAATATGCAAATTTTGTTTCAAATGTTCATATACGGTGGGTCAAAATCAAAACCTGTATTAATTCCCAAACGTTCAGAAATTAAATAAAAAAAAACAAGTTTTTTTTAACTGAAAGTAAGGAGCGACATTAAAAATTAAAACGAACAGAAAATTGTTACTTGTAAGAGAAAAATCTAACTTCGACGGAAACCTTGCTGTCATTAGAAAAAATGTCCTACTATTATGAAACAACTGTTACTTCCCAGAAAGCTTTGATTTAGTTCAACACTCTACTCAGCATTCTCTGAAAGGCTCACCTGAATGCCCTTTGTCCTTTTGAAAGTAAAGTTCAAAATACATAGGCTAGCTTTCTCAGTAAAACTATACTATATGTAAACAATGAACGAGTGCTACGAGGATCAGTGGAGGAGGTTGACGATCCCCAAAGACATAATTACTGGATCTTTCCACAATGCTGAACGAAACAGATCTCTTAAGATTTTGATCGGATGTGGTTGCAGAATGATAGGCTTCAGAGAGGGGGATTGGTTGCCCTCCATTCACTTTTGCACTCTTAAGATGCACACTAAAACTTCCGACTTCAAATCAGAATATAGCTCCAATCCGACTCCGAAGTTTGTATGACCTGCCCGTTCCATAAAAATCTTAAATGTCCCGGGGCATAATTCACAATCCTTGCCCCTAGGCTATGGGGGGTGTCCACCCCCCTCCCAATTGCCCAGGGTTGTAATCTTTACAATCTTGGACTTTTCATTGTAGAAGTTACAGTGTTGTCTTTTTGGACTAATGTGAACAGCAGGGCTATCTCACAATTTCGATCAGATGCTGTTTGGGGAAAAAAGGATGTCAGGGAGAGGAAGGTTCTAGTTGCCCTCCATCACTTTTGACTCTTAAAGGAGAACTAGAACTATACATTTCCAATCAAGTGTGCCTCTTCTAAAGTTCACACGACCACTATTTCCATAAAAACTTTATACACCCGGGGGCATAACTAACAACCTCGCCTCCAGACTTTGGAGTTGTGTCAACCCCAAAAACCTTGTTATGCGTTTTTGAACTATTTTTTTTTAACAAATGCCTATCTCAATATTTCTACCAAATGCATTTCGGGAAAATACGACGTCCCGGGGGGGGGTAGCTTTCCTCCGATCATTTTGACTCTTAAAAGGCCACTAGAACTTATGATTGCCAATCCAATGAGAGTAGAGGTGACCCCAAAGCTCCCCATGCTGGCACCCCTGCTGCCACCAATAACTTTTTTTAAATAGTTTATGGATGATTATGGCTGTCGGTCGATTTATTTTATGTTTTTTATGGATTTTGTCAGTGATAATTTGAAAAACATGAATTTTGTCACATTTTTTTATGGTTTTATTGAATTTGTCAGTGAGAATTTTAAAAAAATGGATGTTTTATTGTTTTTGTCAGTTAGAATTTGAAAAACAGGAATTTTTTCACATTTATGGATGGTTTTATGGTTTTTGTCAGTGAGAATGAAAAAACAGGAACTTTCTCACTTTCATGGATGTCAACAGCAATTTATGTATGTTTCATGGTTTTTGTCAGTCAGAATGGAAAAATAGTATTTTTCTCACTTTGCTGTCAGTCATTAATCAAATTGTTTCCGGGCAAAGTTTAGTAATGTCTGACAGGTACTGCTCCAGGAATAGATCCAAGTCATTAATGTCTTTGCCTCGGGAACAGTTCTACTGGTCGAACTCCAAAGGATATTAATAACCCCCGGCCATGGAAACAATTAGGCAAGAAACATCTTAGTGATGAATTGTTTTCGCGCGCGAGAAGGTTTCCTATTAATTTGAAATGTGTTAGCGCAGAGATGCCAATAACAAAGGAACACGCTGAATTTTGCGTCTAGGGATTATTTGGGCGAAACTGTTTTAGACAGGTTATGGAACTATTTCGGCGAAACAGATAGAGACATTTTAAAAGAAGATTTTTGAAGAGATTTTAGAAGAGAATTTAAAGGTGAAACTCTGTGGTCGTTATAATACACAAGTTTCATTTGAAAAGTGTTGTGAGGTCCTCTAACCCAACCCCAAAGGGTTCCAATCCTCCTACCCCAACCCCGAAGGAAGCCCCCGGTCCTCAAAGGCCCCCCAAGCTCCCAAAGGCCCTCCACTGGTCCCCAACTGTCACCCCGGCCCCCCCCTGCCCCCCCGGACACTCAAAGGTCCCCCAAGCTCCCAAAGGGCCACCGGCGCCCCCAACGGCCCACCCCAGACCCACAACGGCCATCCCCGGTCCCCCCAAAGGCCCATCGAGTTCCCAAAAGACCAACAGGGTCCCAAAGGGCCGCCACCAGTCCCCAAATGTCCCCCAGGCTCCCCACTGGCCCCCCCGACCCCCCCAGGGCCTCCCCCGGCCCCCAAAGGTCCACCGGGCTCCCAAAGGACCA
>NC_142795.1:82659455-82676084 GCF_049724085.1 Artemia sp. Qi Xiang Cuo | reverse complement strand
TCATAGTCACAGTCCGATAAAGGCTGCATTGGCTGAACGATTAATAAGAACGATTCGTCAATTCATTTCAAGATATTGCACATTGAAAAATACACCGGCTATTATTCATGATTTAGATAAAATCATGCATATATACAACCATTGATATCATCGATCTCTGTCAAACTCTAAACCAACGGATGTTCAATATATTTAAAATACATTTGATACTTTTCTAAAGCAATACTCCAAGGGTGAAAAGGAGAAAAAGAAGAATAAATTCAAGGTAGGTGATACTGTTCGAATTACTAGAACCACCAATATTTTTGAGAAAGCGACTTATTTATGGAGCACAGAACATTTTTATGTGTCCAAAATCCTGGACACCATACCCATAACTTATCGACTACGATACATCAAGGATGATGAAATTCTTGGCAGTTCTTATGAATATGAGCTGCAAGAAGTTAGAAACACTTGTGAAATTTATCAAATTGAAAAGATATTAAAGAGTCGTACACTCCATGGTAAGAAACAGGTGCTTGTTCAATGGCTAGGATACAACTCAGATTTTTATTCTTGTGTCAGTGCTGAAGATATTAACAATGCCGAATGATTTCTATGTGACTTTTATGTCCAACATTTCTGATCCTCTCTACAATGACTTGAATAGAACAAGTGATTTTTGGACGAAACTCTCTCCCACCATCAAATTCGACGGAAAGTATGAAGTGGCTCTTGTCGACTATATTCTCAAAAATACCTATGACATCCTGAGAAAAGATCATAAATATGAAATAAAAATTAGACCCTATGATTGGCCGCCACCACCAGGTGATCAAGAACAAATTCAAAAAATCAAGTGGTTGTATTATCCATACATTGAATTACCCTACGAGGAACTCACCTGTATGAACGATTTATGTCTTACTATCAATAAAAGAATTTCCGCTCGTAAGAAAGGTACTTTTCATTTCAACTATTCAAAGAAGGAGAGCAAGATATACATTATTTCACCTATTGCCAACAAAAAGGTTATTCTCAATGATAATTTAAAGGATGTTCATGGCTTTAAGCTTAATATAATCAATGGTAAAATTGCGAGAAACACTAATTTTATTTTCGCTGACTTCACGTCTACCTTATCCAAAGACACTTGTATATTTTCCTATACTTTATTTGTGGAAACGTCTCAGGTTGGTAATTCAAATGTCCCCCTCCTACGAGTTCTTTAACGGAAAACCAATCTGGAATATATTAACCACCACAATATAAAGCATCTTCAGTGTATCCTCATAAACACTTGCTATTTGTAGCTCTTTCACTTATCACTAAGAACTAACTAGGTTGATCCCATTTCAATTTCAAAGGATTTAGCAGTGATTAAATGCCATTTTCGACCCATCGTTCAACAGCAAGATGTCTAATAAAAAAGTGGTATTCACTTGTCCTGATATTGACTGCTATGTTAATACTCTTGTTCCAAGACAACATGGCAAGGGAATGGACTACTACAAGGGTCGCTCGTCAAGGTCTCGCTACGGTCTTGGCAGTTGGTTTTCTAAGCTGTTTTGCTCTTCACTACCACTGGCTAGAAAATATCTTGTACCGGCTGCGACAGATTTTGCATCCTCTACACTATACGATTGGGGCTCTGGCAAGGATTTAAAAAAAGTGCTTCGGAAAATCTTAGGTCCAGTGCGCGAACCCTTGGTGAGATATTAAAACAAAATGGTAAAGGCTTGAAAAGGTCAAGAAACAACGCATCCGTCATCAGTCTCCGCTCAGGATGGAAACGAAAGACATCATCCCTCTTGTCAAAGAAAAGAAGGAAAAGGCAGACACGTAGTGTAACCAGAAGCCCCAGGAAGAAAAGAATTGTCAGATCGAAACTAGATTTCTTCTCCTAAAATGTCCTACCTACCGCATAAGGATTCCCAACCTTCAATCACCGCCTCATTGAATCTATTCAATGCCAAAAATGTCGATGTGAGTGTCAAGCATGGATACTATGAACAATTTTATCCACAGCAACCCCTCTCCGACAATATCCACTTTCAAATTTATTCCAATGAAGACTAATTTATGGACATGTCTTCAACATTGATAGATTTGCAAATGAAAGTCCGGAAATCCGATAATTCAATGCCAATTCGGGCCAACGGAATATCCTTTGAAAATTGTATATTACATAGTTTATTGCGTCAAATTAGTGTGTACATCAATGGCACGCTGGTGAGCACAATCACAAATATCTCAAATTATGCGAGCTATATTTATTTCATGATGATGACACAAAAGTCATACAATGAATTGAGAGGCACATTCAATGGATATGAATATATTACTCATACTGATATTACATATGCACTTAAACATGCTACAACTAGTGAATTACATCTAGTTGGAAAAATATATCATGAAATATTTAATATACCCCAATGGCTGCCGCCCAATTTTAAAGTGGATATAAAAATAACGCTTGTATCCCTCCAATTTAATATTGAGAAACGAACTTGCTGCCAATCCCGATGTAAGTCTCTCCCTCACTTCGGCAATACTTCATGTACGCAAACAACAGGTCATTAGTTCAGTTGCTTTGGCAGTGGAAAATCTGAGAGCCAATGGCAACAATATTAAACTACTTGTTCCTCATACAATCACCAATCAGCGTCATATTGCAATGGGCTCACGCACCTTCACCGATTCATCCTTTATCAATGGCGAAATTCCATCAAAATTGGCGTTGGCCTTTGTAAAAAGTGGCAGTGCAATTGGATCATGATTTGAATGTCCAAATCAATTCGAGATGTTTGGACTTTCATCTCTTGCGTGCAAAGTAGACGGTATCCCACTATACAATCTATTATTTCATAGATCTTCTAGAATACTGTAAGAGCTGACCATGAAAACCCTAGATCACGATTCACAACTCTTTGAAAATGGTATAACCGAAGATATGTTTGCTAAAACACATGGTATCATTGTTGTGGATTTGTTGGGCACACAGGATGTGAGTCTAGTACGTGCGGGGAGTATGCGTTTAGAGTATACATTTGCTAACCTATTGTCAGAGAGTATTGAACTAATCTCACTAAATCAATATGAAACCTATTAGGAAATCACTCCCGAAGGCAGTGTTCTACTAGACTTAGCGCCATGAATACCAGTCAAATAATCAATGTATTTAATATGGACCCCTACATGTCCCAGTACAAATCCTATTGTCTGCCCTCTGACTTTCTTGGAAAAATTCAAAGTGTCAACAATACCTTGATTATTGTTAATAGCAGTCCGTCGACTGTGCTGACGGGTCATTGGCTGTGCATCTTTCAAACAATGAAGACGATTCAATTTTTTGATCCTCTTGGTCTACCCTATACATTCTACACGCCTCACATCAGCAACTACATTGAGAGCAGTGGGAGAACTATTATTCAAAATCGGAAGAGGGTGCAGGATCTGACGACTAAAATCTGTGGTTTCCATGCACTACTATATTTTGTGTTCCAGTGTCGCGGCTATACTTACAAGCAGTTTCTTCACATTTATAGTGACAATCCCCGTCTGAATATCTTTCTAGTGAAAACTATCCTATAAGAACTATCCAGTATTTATTTTAGGGCACCAGGAGTAAAATTCTTAAAAAATTTTATGTACTTTTTGTATAAATAAAATGCATATATATATACAGAATCTTCTTCCAATCTACACTTTTAGATTTATTCTTCTTCGATGAATAGACAACTATCTTAAATCACTAATGCCGATAAATCATTTGGATTCACTGTATATTGATCTTGATTGACTGCAAAGTCAGGGTCACATTTTCTACAGTGCAATTTACCTACACTCTTGTCATATCTCTTTGTATAGTCAATGATGCTATTTGTATTCATATTATGAAACTCACGAGTTTCAATCTGTCTATTTGAAGCAATATCACATACAATGTTTTCAAATGGTGAATCACATTCGGTAACTGCCAAATAAAAATCAATTGGCTTATAGTCACAGTAGGCAGTGTCATCACAGCGATGACGTGTAAACCAAATTGTCTTGTTACTCAAGATTCTAATTTGTAAGCCATAGTCTTCTCACCATAATAATTTAAAACCACGGTTTGACCATTATCGTAGAAATAAACTGACCTCACATTACGGATTCTATCCTGTCGAAGTAGTGTAAGTATACGCACGCTGGTCACAGGTATCTTTGTGACACCGGTAACATAGGTGCCCTCTAAGTTTTGAGTCACACACCTCCTCAAGACATGAATTACATCCTTTAATTTGTACTGCATAGCCTCTATGTAATTTACAAGGATTACATAATTTACACTTTTCACTATAGTCATCAATAATTGTACACTTCTCACATTGAGTCCAACTGCCAAGAGTGTACATGCACAATGGACACATTATGCAAAATGTTCTATGCAAAATAGAACATTTTTCGGTTTCCGATGTCAACTCACTCACAGCTAAAACGAAACTGATCCTCTTCGCTCAAGAAATTCAACGTGATGGAAATGGGGGAGAGGAGTAACTCTGTAACGCTACCTCTTTCGAATGATGGAGAGAGCCATCTACATTGAATCCATTGGCAATATTTTCAAAAGTATATCCACAATATGATTCTGCTTTGTTCCAATTAATATATCATGTTTCCGGGAAACTCATAACATTTGGCTCGAGAGCAACAACAACAAATACTATTTCTGGATCCCATGACATTCACAATCGATTACGCAATCAAGTTCTCGGAAATTCACTTCCCCCTCGAGTCCTAGATCGATAACATTGTTCCCGTTAGAATTCAACGCGCATGTGCAACCTTCGTTCCGGAGTTATTACACATATAAAAATCAAATAAATCGACCTTGGAAAAAAGAGGTCATTGACCCCATTACGTAATCATTCTCCCTAGGGATGCCATGCCCTTATTTGGGGTGCAAAAAAGTTGTAGGTGGCAGCAGGGGTGGGCAATGGGAGTAGCACCTCCCCTTCTACTCACGTAGGCTATGTATTTTACGATCACGATTAGCAAAGCCGCATTACAAAGCAATATTTCTCAGAATATAGCCTATGCCCCCGCCCCCACGGAAAAATGAAACATCGCAACATTTAACCTATTTATCCTTGAGCACAGTTTATAGAATTATCCAGTAAGTTTATCGCAGATCATTTCTGGTCTTCATTCTCGGTGCGAACAAAAAGATCCTCCCACTTATTTCTGCATTAGCGGGTTAGTGTGTTTTCGTCAATCAATAAGAAATGGTTACAAAGTGCATTAGTCGTAATTGCGAAAGCAGAAAAAAAACTTGGTGAGCCAGCCAAGTGGTTTGCAAGGGTCCCATCTCACAGGTATGACTTAATTTATATACAAATTATGACTTAATCTACTATTTACATACAGTGGACTCAAATGATTGGCCTATGTAGGATTTTGTAAAAAAGGAGGTGGGGGGGGGGGTTGATGAAATTTGTGAAAATAAGGAATTTTTTTTTCTTCTAATAACTGGTGGAATAGGTGTGATGGTTTCAGGGGCGGATTCAGGATTTTTTTTGTGGGAGAGGGGCGCAAAGTAGGTTGATCCGACAAACTTACGTTAGGAGCAAGTTTAATTAATGCAAACTTGTGTTAATTAGGTAAATTACTCTGCTTTAGACTACTTTACGGGGGTACCCCGCGCCCCCCCCCCTCTGGATCCGCAACTGGGGAGGTTATGATTTTTTTTTCACGTCGGGTTATTTATTTTGTCAGATTGTAGTTACTGTGATATTTGAAAAGTCTAGTTACCTTATTTTGGCGGAGAGCCTAGATAAGACTAGTTTTGTTTTCAATCAATGTTTTCATATGAAATGGGAAGACCTTTCCTGAACTTTGAACAATAAACACCTCTGTTTGAAAATCTTTGCACTTTCTGAATTTAGATAGCGATAAGGGTTCCTGATTGAGACCAATTGTAGGACTTGGGTTCTAATTATTGGTTGCTGTGGTAAAAGTTGGCACAATAGCCCTATCCAAGAAAATGCCAAACGTCTGTTAAAAAGTGTTTTTCGTAAAATTCTTAGGGACTTTTCAGAAAATTGAAGGACATCACACATTTTAGTGGCAGATCCAAAATTTTACTGGGCTTTACGCTAGAAAAGCTCCTATTATAGAATATTCTTCCAATTTGTTTGCCAGAAAATAAATAAAATGCATTTCTTACTGCTGAGTCTGTATAATCTTAGACCTTTTACGGCACAATTTCCAAAATATTTCTAAGACTTTTTTCTAACGGGGAACTATAAGAAATAATACATTTTTAGCTATACATTTCAAAGATTTCAGCCGCTAAATTTTACGTTTGATTTTCCAGGGCAACAGAATGGCTAACAGTGTGTGGCCGGGAGGATATTTTGAGAAAACCTACTTATATAAAGAAGTATGCCAATGTATGCAACCGCCATTTTGGCCCACCAGACCTTGTTTGTGAGGAAGAGGGTCTTCACAGCAGACGTCGGAAAGTTAAATTCAATGCTATACCATCTCTGCTCTTACCCAATAATCCAGAGACTATCGAAGGCCAGAGGCTGGTTTCTGCAAGTGACTGTGTTGCGAGGAAGGAGTCTAAGACAATAAAAGAAGGTGTCAAAGTAACCTTAAGTGATGCTATGGTTGTAATTCCGAAAAGTCACAAGCTGAATGAAGTTAATTTTACTTTCGTCCCTGTCTTAGAAACCTTTAACGAAGAAGAAAATGTGTCCCATTCTTCAGAGATAACTGATTCTTCTAAGCAAAATAGTTATTTGCCGACGCTTTCTAGCTGTTCCTTCGTCGCAACTCGTAATTTGAATCCAGAAGTTTTCCCGAAGGACCAAACCGGGCACGCCGTTCTTCAGGACTGGGTAGAACTCACGAAATCAGTGATGGCCTTGCTAGACCGGGAAGAAAGAGGCTTTTTTGTAACGGCAAGAGAAACGCTCTTGCCTCATATAACCAGTTTGATGCAACTCACTCCTAGGAAACGTAGAGTCCCCACAATATGAAAATAAAGATATCCGTGAAAAATCCGTCTTGACAACGCCAAAAAAGAGAAGACCCCGTGACGAACAAAACTCCCCCTTACCTAAAAAATTCAAAAGGTTGTCTGACGAGCTGCCTCAGAACTCAACTGGTGGAAAATTAGGGATGGGGGAGAGGGTAGAAAAGGAGGGCACGGAACAGTTTCCAAGCTCGAAAAAGAAAATGATACTAAGTCAAGTCAGGTATACTCCTCGTAAAAGAGGTTTAGACAGATCATCAAAAACCAAGAAAAAATGATATCGAGATGCCGTGCTAGATATTGTGTAATGAAAGCAAAACCGAAAGAGCTTTCTGAAACTGGCAAAAAAAAGGATTTTTGATTTAGCAAACACCCATCTTAGTGGTCTTACACTAAGGATGATCCAGTCTGAAATTCGGAGAGGAAAAAAACGTCTACCATACACAGAAGATGAGAAAGAAATTGCTTTGTCGCTCTACTTCACCTCACCCTCTTCTTATGTGACTATCAAGAAAGCTGGTATTTTTCAGTTGCCGTCGCTTCCGAATATTCGTAGGTACTTAAGAACGCTCGAAGCGCGAGATGGCTTTGATGACGACGTATTCCAATTGCTAGAAGCTAAACTAGAGAAACAAGCTGATAGATTTTGCACATTAGTTGTGGATGACAAATCACTGAAACCTGGATTAACTTACGATCGGTTTAAGGATGTAGTTACCGGACTTGATAGTGATGGAAGTAGTATAGCTATAATATAAGGTACGAGGGTGGTACCCATATAGCTATAACGATTCCAAGCAGAGTGTCTACCCCTATAGCTATAATATAAGGTAGCAGAGTGTCTCCCGCCAATACGAGCAAACAGTGTATTGACCAGATTCAACTACCGTGAAAATTCGTGCTGATCTCTGTTCAAAGTGCGTGATGTTTTCATGGTAGTGATTCGTTTCCTTTGTGAATTGTGAAATTCTTTATTTCCTAAGGTAAAAGAACGACACGTTAATCGACTGAACCAACAAGCCATTGAATATATTATGATTTTAGAAATACATCCAATGAATTGTTTCTGGGACATTGCCCAACTGATGTTAAGCGTCACAATATCGTAACAGGATCATTCCATTGAACTGGAACAAGTTCAAGCACATTCGATTTATCAATTGGATTTTTGATAGGTGTTAAAAGTGACCTGTTTCGGAGCATTTTTATGGCATCATCATGAGAATATGCATACCACGATGATTTGAGATGCATACTAGACAAACGATTTCTTCTGATACTTGGGCCCCAAGTACTACCCCTATCCCGCAACCCTATCCATCCACCCTCCCTCCAGCCCCTATACCTCCATCCTCCCTCCCCCCCCCCCCCCAACATTTTTCTTTTTTTTACATGTATTATTAATTAATTTACATAATTACATTAATTTTTTTTTAACTTTTTTTTACATGTCTTCGAATGAGATGAAACATACTTAAATTCAGTAGTGTTTTGTCGTGGTTTACCTTGTCACAGTTACATTCTCTTGATTTTTCAAAGTTTATTTGGATTTCTTTCCTTGAAATGCAAGAGTTGGAATATTTCAGTAGTGTTTTGTCGTGGTTTACCTTGTCACAGTTACATTCTTTTGATTTTTCAAAGTTCATTTTGGATTTTTACATTCATTTAATTTTTCAAAGTTCATTTTGAATTTATTTAATTGAAGAGCAAGATTTGGATTATTTTAGTAGTAGTTTGTCATGGCTTATCATGTCACAGTTACATACTCTTAATTTTTCAAAGTTCATTTTGAATTTCTTTCGTTGAAATGCAAGAGTTGGAATATTCCAGAAGTGTTTTGTTGTGCTTTACCTTATCACTGTTACATTCTCTTGATTTTTCAAAGTTCATTTTGAATTTCTTTCGTGAAATGCAAGAGTTGGAATATTTCAGTAGTGTTTTGTCGGGGTTTACCTTGTCACAGTTACATTCTCATGATTTTTCAAAGTTCATTTTGAATTTCTTTCATGAAATGCAAGAGTGGGAATATTTCAGTAGTGTTTTGGCATGGTTTACCTTGTCACAGTTACATTCTCTTGATTTTTCAAAGTTCGTTTTTAATTTCTTTCGTTGAAATGCAAGAGTTGGAATATTTCAGCAGTGTTTTGTCATGGTTTACCTTGTCACAGTTACATTCTCTTAATTTTTCAATGTTTATTTTGAATTTCTTTCGTGAAATGCAAGAGTTGGAATATTTAAGTAGTGTTTTTTCGTGGTTTACCATGTCACAGTTACATTCTCTTGATTTTTCAAAGTTCATTTTGAATTTCTATCGTGAAATGCAAGAGTTGGAATATTTCAGTAGTGTTTTATCGTGGTTTACCGTGTCACATTTACATTGTCTTGATTTTTCAATGTTCAATTTTGGATTTCTTACGTTGAAATGCAAGAGTTGGAATATTTAAGTAATGTTTTGTAATGATTTGCCATGTCAGAGTTAAATTCTCTTGATTTTTCAAAGTTCATTTTGGATTTCTTTCCTGTAAATACAAGAGTTGGAATATTTCAGTAGTGTTTGTCGTTGTTTAGCTTGTCACAATTACATTCTCTTGATTTTTCAAAGTTCATTTGGATTTTTACATTCTCTTGATTTTTCAAAGTTCATTTTGAATTTCTTTCGTTGAAATGCAAGAGTTGCAATGTTTCAGTAGTGTATTGTCGTGGTTTACCTTGTCACAGTTACATTCTCTTAATTTTCAAAGTTCATTTTGGATTTCTTTCGTTGAATTGCAAGAGTTGGAATATTTCAGTAGTGTTTTGTTGTGGTTTATCTTGTCACAGTTACATTCTCTTGATTTTTCTAAGTTCATTTTGAATTTCTTTCATGAAAACCAAGAGTTGGAATATTTCAGTAGTGTTTTGGCATGGTTTACCTTGTCACAGTTAGATTCTCTTGATTTTTCGTAAGTTCATTTTTAATTTCTTTCGTTGAAATGCAACAGTTGGAATATTTCAGCAGTGTTTTGTCATGGTTTACCTTGTCACAGTTACATTCTCTTGATTTTTCAAAGTTCATTTTGGATTTGTTTCATGAAATGCAAGAGTTGGAATATTTAAGTAGTGTTTTGTTGTCCTTTACCTTGTCACAGTTACATTCTCTTGATTTTTTCAAAGTACTTTTTGAATTTCTTTCGTTGAAATGCAAGAGTTGGAATATTTCAGTAGTGTCTTGTCGTGGTTTACCTTGTCACAGTTACATTCTCTTAATTTTCCAAAGTTAATTTTGGATTTCTATCGTTGAAATGTAAGAGTTGGAATATTTCAATAGTGTTTTGTTGTGCTTTACCTTGTCACGGTTACATTCTCTTGATTTTTCAAAGTTCATTTTTAAATTTCTATCGTTGAAATGCAAGAATTGGAATATTTCAGTAGTGTCTTGTCGTGGTTTACCTTGTCACAGTTACATTCTCTTGATTTTTCAAAGTTCATTTTGGATTTCTTTCGTTGAAATGCAAGAGTTGGAATATTTAAGTAGTGTTTTTGTCGTGGATTATCTTGTCACAGTTACATTCTCTTGATTTTTCAAAGTTCCTTTTAAATTTCTTTCGTGAAATACAAGAGTTGGAATATTTCAGTAGTGTTATTGTCGTGGTTTACCTTGTCAAAGTTACATTCTCATGATTTTCCAAAGTTTATCTTGAATTTATTTCGTTGAAATGCAAGAGTTGGAATATTTCAGTAGTGTTTTGTTGTGCTTTACCTTCTCACAGTTACATTCTCTTGATTTTTCAAAGTTCGTTTTGAATTTCTTTCATTGAAATGCAAGAGTTGGAATATTTTAGTAGTGTTTTGTCGTGGTTTACCATCTCACAGTTACATTTTCTTAATTTTTCAAAGTTTAAATTGTATTTCTCTCGTCGAAATGCAAGAGTTGGAGTATTTCAATAGTGTTTTTATCGTGGTTTACCTTGTCACACTTACATTATCTTGATTTTTTAAAGTTCATTTTGGATTTCTTTCGTTTAAATGAAACAATTGGAATATTTAAGTAGTGTTTTTGTCGTGGTTTACCTTTTCACAGTTACATTCTCGTGATTTTTCAAAGTTCATTTTGAATTTCTATCGTGAAATGCAAGAGTTGTATTATTTTAGCAGTGTTTTGTCGTGATTTACCATGTCAGAGTTACGTTCTCTTAATTTTTAAAAGTTCATTTTTAATTTCTTTCGTAAAATCCAAGAGTAGGAATGTTTCAGTAGTGCCTTGCCGTCGTTTACCTTGTCACAGTTACATTCTCTTGATTTTTCAAAGTTCATTTTTAATTTCTTTCATGAAATGCAAGAGTTGGAATATTTTAGTAGTGTTTTCTCATGGTTTACCTTGTCACAGTTACATTCTCTTGATTTTTCTAAGTTCATTATGGATTTCTTTCATTGAAATGCATTAGTTGGAATATTTAAGTAGTGTTATTGTCATGGTTTACCTTGTCACAGTTACTTTCTCTTGATTTTTCAAAGTTCATTTTGTATGTCTTTCATTGAAATGCATGAGTTGCAATATTTAAGTAGTGTTATTGTCGTGGTTTACATTGTCACAGTTACATTGTCTTGATTTTTCAAAGTTCATTTTGGATTTCTTTCGTTGAAATGCAAGAGTTGGAATATTTCAGTAGTGATTTGTTGTGCTTTACCTTGTCACAGCTACACTCTCTTGATTTTTCAAAGTTCATTTTGAATTTCTTTCGTTGAAATTCAAGAGTTGGAAGATTTCAGTAGTGTCTTGTCGTGGTTTACCTTCGCACAGTTACATTCTCTTGATTTTTCAAAGTTCATTTTGGATTTCTTTCGTTGAAATGCAAGAGTTGGAATATTTAAGTAGTGTTTTTGTCGTGGTTTACCTTGTCACAGTTACATTCTCTTGATTTTTCAAAGTTCTTTTTTGAATTTCTTTCGTGAAATGCAAGAGTTGGAATATTTCAGTAGTGTTTTGTCGTGGTTTAACTTGTCACAGTTACATTCTCTTGATTTTTCAAAGTTCATTTTGAATTTCTTTCGTTGAAATGCAAGAGTTGGAATATTTCAGTAGTGTTTTGTCGAGCTTTACCTTGTCACAGTTACATTCTCTTGATTTTTAAAAGTTCATTTTGAATTTGTTTCATTGAATTGCAAGAGTTGGAATATTTCAGTAGTGTCTAGTCGTGGTTTACCTTGTCACAATGACATTCTCTTGATTTTTCAAAGTTCATTCTGGATTTCTTTCATTGAAATGCAAGAGTTGGAATATTTCAGTAGTGTTTTGTCATGGTTTATCTTGTCACAGTTACATTCTCTTGATTTGTCAAAGTTCATTTTGAATTTCTTTCGTAAAATGCAACAGTTGGAATATTTAAGTAGTGTTTTGTTATGGTTTACCTTTTCACAATTACATTCTCTTGATTTTTCAAAGTTTGTTTTGAATTTTTTTTATGAAATGCAAGAGTTGGAATATTTTAGTAGTGTTTTGTCGTGGTTTACCTTGTCACAGTTACATTCCCTTGATTTTTCAAAGTTCATTTTGGATTTCTTTCATTGAAACGCATGAGTTGGAATATTTCAGTAGTGTTTTGTCTTGTTTTACCTTGTCACAGTTACATTCTCTTGATTTTTCAAAGTTTATTTTGGATTTCTTTCCTTGAAATGCAAGAGTTGGAACACACACACACAAACACACACACACAAACATACAAATATGTTACCAAATTCCACATTATTGCACAGAAATACCAAAACCATAGGTTAGGTTAGGTTAGCCTATGTACGGGCCCGTACATAGGCAAACCTAACCTAACCTATGGTTTTGGTATTTCTGTGCAATAATGTGGAATTTGGTAACATGTGTGTGTGTATGTGTGTGTGTGTGTGTGTGTTTGTGTGTGTGTTCCAACTCTTGCATTTCAACGAAAGAAATCCAAAATGAACTTTGAAAAATCAAGACAATGTAACTGTGACAAGGTAAACCATGACAAAACACTGCTGAAATATTCCAACTCTTGCATTTCGCTAAAGAAATTCAAAATGAACTTTGAAAAATCAAGAGAATGTAACTGTGAGATGGTAAACCACGACTAAACACTACTAAAATATTCCAACTCTTGCATTTCAATGAAAAAGACACTACTGAAATATTCCAACTCTTGCATTTCAACAAAAGAAATTCAAAAAGAACTTTGAAAAAATCAAGAGAATGTAACTGTGACATGGTAAAGCACAAAAAAAACTACTGAAATATTCCAACTCTTGCATTTCAACGACAGAAATCCAAAATTAACTTTGAAAAATCAAGAGAATGTAACTGTGAGATGGTAAACCACGACTAAACACTACTACAATATTCCAACTCTTGCATTTCAATGAAAAAGACACTACTGAAATATTCCAACTCTTGCATTTCAACGAAAGAAATTCAAAAAGAACTTTAAAAAATCAAGAAAATGTAACTGTGACAAGGTAAAGCACAAAAAAAACTACTGAAATATTCCAACTCTTGCATTTCAACGAAAGAATTTCAAAATGAACTTTGAAAGATCATGTGAATGTAAATGTGACAAGGTAAACCACGACAAAACGCTATTGAAATATTCCAAATCTTGCATTTCAACGAACGAAATTAAAAATGAACTTTGAAAAAACAAGAGAATGTAACTGTGACAAAGTAAACCACGACAAAACACTACTATAATATTCCAACTCTTGCATTTCAATGAAAGAAATTCAAAATCAACTTTGGAAAATTAAGAGAATGTAACTGTGACAAGGTAAACCACGACAATAACACTAGTTAAATATTCCAACTCATGCATTTCAATGAAAGAAATCCAAAATGAACTTTGAAAAATCAAGAGAATTTTAACTGTGACAAGGTAAACCATGATAATAACACTACTTAAATATTCCAACTCATGCATTTCAATGAAAGAAATCCAAAATGAAATTTGAAAAATCAAGAGATTGTAACTGTGACAAGGTAAACCATGACAAAACACTACTAAAATATTCCAACTCTTGCATTTCACGAAAGAAATTAAAAATGAACTTTGAAAAATCAAGAGAATGTAACTGTGACAAGGTAAACCACGACAAAACACTACTGAAATAATCAAACTCTTGCATTTCACGGAAGAAATTCAAAATGAACTTTGAAAAACCAAGAGAATGTAACTGTGAAAAGGTAAACCACGACAAAAACACTACTTAAATATTCCAACTCTTGCATTTCAACGAAAGAAATTCAAAATGAACTTTAAAAAATCAAGAGATGTAACTGTGACAAGGTAAACCACGACAATTGAATCTACTGAAATATTCCAACTCTTGCATTTCAACAAAAGAAATCCAAAATGAACTTTGAAAAATCAAGAGAATGTAACTGTGAGATTGTAAACCACGACAAAACACTACTAAAATATTCCAACTCTTGCATTTCAACGAAAGAAATTCAAAATGAAATTTTAAAAAGCAAGAGAATTTAACTGTGAGATGGTAAACCACGACAAAACACTACTGAAATAATCCAACTCTTGCATTTCAACGAAAGAAATCCAAAAAGAACTTTGAAAAAGCAAGAGAATGTAACAGTGACAAGGTAAACCACGACAAAAACACTACTGAAATATTCAAACTCTTGCATTTCAACGAAATAAATCCAAAATGAACTTTGAAAAATCAAGAGGATGTAACTGTGACAAGGTAAACCACAACGAAACACTACTGAAATATTCCAACTCTCACATTTCATCTAAAGCAATCCAAAATGAACTTTTAAAAATTCTGCGAATATCACTTTGACATGCTGAACCATGACAAAACACTTCTGAAATAATCAACCTCACACAATTCATCCAAAGAAATCGAAAAATAACTTTGAAAAAATCAAGAGAATTAAAAAGTGATAAGGTAAAACACAACAAAACACTACTGAAATATTACAACTCTTCCATTTCACGAAAGAAATCCAAGATGAACTTTGAAAAATCAAGAGAATGTAACTGTGACATTGTAAAGCTCAACAAAACACTACTGAAATATTCCAACTCTTGCATTTCAACGTAAGAAATTCAAGATGAACTTTGAAAAATTAAGAGAATGTAACTGTGACAAGGTAAGGTAAAAAGAGGTAAAGGTAAAGGATGCGGCACTAGACCCTTAAGGTCCAAACCGGCGGTGCTGATCTCCGTTTCGTGGCCCTTCAGTCAGGAAGTGCAATGGGGGGCTGGGGGCCAGCCAACCTATGCTTTCGCAAACCCTTCTTGTTTACCTTCCACAGATTTCTCCAGGTACCCATTTAGAGCTGGGTTGACTCTGGCTAAGCTTACAGGGTCACGCCACTGACCCGCGTCCCAAACTAAGAAACTGACCACATCAGGGATCGAACCCGAATTCACGGATTCTCAGCCCAGCGCGCGTCCACCTAGCCAGAACGGCTAGCCACCTAGCCAGAACAAGGTAAGCCACGACAAAACACTATTGAAATATTCCAACTCTTGCATTTCACGAAAGAAATTCAAAATGAACTTTGAAAAATCAAGATAATGTAACTGTGACTTTGTAAAGCTCAACAAAACACTACTGAAATATTCCAACTCTTGCATTTCAACGAAAGAAATTCAAAATGAACTTTGAAAAATTAAGAGAATGTAACTGTGACAAGGTAAACCATGACAAAACACTACTGAAATATTCCAACTCTTGGTTTTCATTAAAGAAATTCAAAATGAACTTTGAAAAATCAAGAGAATGTAAGTGGGACAAGGTAAAGCACAACAAAACACTACTGTAATATTCCAACTCTTGCATTTCAACGAAAGAAATCCAAAATGAACTTTGAAAAATCAAGAGAATGTAACTGTGACAAGGTAAACCACGACAAGACACTACTGAAATATTCCAACTCTTGCATTTCAAAGAAAGAAATTCAAAATTAACTATGAAAAATCAAGACAATGTAAAAATCCAAAATGAACTTTGAAAAATCAAGGGAATGTAATTGTGACAAGGTAAACCACGACAAACACTACTGAAATATTCCAACTCTTGCATTTCAAGGGAAAAAATCCACAATAAAATTTTAAAAATATAGAGAATTTAACTGTGAAAAGGCAAACCACGATGAAACCTAATTAAAATATTCCAACTCCTTCATTTAACTGAAAGAAATTCAAAAATGAAAGTTGAAAAAGCAAAATAATTTAACTGTGACAAAGTGAACCGCGACAAATGACTATTGGAATGATCAAACTATTGAATTTCACTAAATAATTTCAAAATGAACTTTGGAAAATCAAGAGAATGTAACTGTGAGAATGTAATCCACGACAAAACACTACTGAAATACTCCAATTCTTGCATTTCACGAAAGAATTTCAAAATAAACTTTGAAAAAATCATGAGAATGTAACAGTGACGAGGTAAAGCATAATAAAACACAACTGAAATATTCCAACTCTTGCATTTGAAGGAAAGGAATTCAAAATAAAGTTTGAAAATTCACGAGAATGTAACTGTTACAAGGTAAACCACGACAAAATACTACTGAAATATTCCAACTCTTGCATTTCAACGAAAGAAATTAAAAATGAACTTTGAAAAATCAAGAGAATGTAACT
>NC_142795.1:82643326-82658955 GCF_049724085.1 Artemia sp. Qi Xiang Cuo | reverse complement strand
TGGGCGTGACCATTGATGAGTTCAGTGAGGTCTGTTTTAAGAAGGGAAAAACAGAACTGTTCTATAAAACTAGCCCTGAGGGTGAAGAAAAGAGTCTAAGTTTTGTGCCAAAAAAGCTGGTTAGTACAATCAAAGAGGCAAAGTATCCTTTGCCAGATCCGATTCTTGGCGCAAGGGGGTAAAGCCAGAAAAGAAAAAGGCCATCTTAGAAAAACTTGTACCTTTTATGAATGAGAATCGCCGTACATTTTGGCGCACTATGCCTTCATCAACAGCTTCTGTCGATTTGCTGAAGCACGGCTGTGTTTCTTAGCTGCCTGCAGTATTTCAGTGATTTCTTTTTATTTTTTTTATTTTTTAACTTCTAATTATTTGAATAAAAAAATGACTTGTTGTACATGCTTCATACGTGGTTTTACCTTCGGTATACGTCATAGATACGGGGTTTTGGGCAGAGTAAAAGTGCGTGTTATGTTTTATACAGACTTTTACCTTTGGGACTTCATTCGAATTCGAGTCTCGAGTCAAAGGTAAAAGTACGTATATGTCATATACGCACTTTTACCTTTTGAGAGCGCCTCTTTATATGAGTAACGGTCCAATGGTAACAGTACGTATCTACTGTTTCAGGCTTCGGGGCAGTAATAATAGAAAATTTTACTTAAAAATATGAAATCCCCATATTTGTTTACCTATTTAACTAATTTCCAGAATTAGCCAGTGTCCAGTTTCACCGTAAACCGTATTTGAAGCTCTCAAAAGTACTCAAACTTTGAGCCGTGATTTATCGAAATAATGAAAAGTGTAGATACGTACTTTTACCTTTGGAGGGCCGTAAATGTTAACATTGGGTAAAGTTCATAACTTTTAGCCCTCCCCCTGGGGACTTTGGGGGATTAAGTCATCCTAAAAGACATAGTTATCATATTTTCGACAATACTGAACAAAATGGCTATCTCAAAATTTTTATCGGGTGACTTTGGGAAAACAATTAGCGTGGGAGGGGGCCTAGTTGCCCTCCATTATTTTTGGTCACCTAAAAAAGGTACTAGAACTTTTAATTTCCGTTCTAAGGAGGCCTCCCACGATATTCTAGGACTACTGGGACGATACGATCACCCCCGGGAAAAAAAATAAATAAATAAAAATAAACACGCATCCGTGATCTTTCTTCTGGCAAAAAATGCAAAATTCCACATTTTTGTAGATAGGAGCTTGAAACCTCTACAGTAGGGTTCTCTGATACGCTGAATATGATGGTGTGATTTTCATTAAGGTTCTATAACTTTTAGGGGGTCATTCACCCCTTTTTTGAAAATCAGCCAAATTTTCTCAGGCGCGTAACTTTTGATGGGTAGCACTAAACTTAATAAAAGTTATTTATTTGAAATCAGCAGTGAAATCTCATTCTTTTTATGTATCTGTTGGTATCAAAAACCCATTTTCTAGAGTTTCGGTTACCATTGAGCCGGGTCGCTCCTTACTTACAGTTCGTTACCACGAACTGTTTGATGCGTGGAATGAGTTATACGTTTTAGATGGTTAAACAGTCGGAGTGAGGGGATGGAAGACAATAGAATTGAAGGTAAAACAATAAAAGGCAAGTTAATGTGGCTGGAACGCGTTTTATGGTTGCCAACAGCCATACTTTTTGGACCACCCTTACGGGGCAAAACAAAGTCGTCCCCGAAAAGAAGGGAGAGAAGTCACAGGAAAGGATTTGAACGAAATTAGGACTTCACAGGAGGAAGTAAAGAGTGAAGTTTTGAACATATTGGAAAGAATAAACGTGTGAAGATGTTTCGGCCTGACGGGGCTTGAAGTCGTTAGTAGTAACAGTAATCATAGGCAGGTCAGCGCTGACTGAGTAAAGAGCGAAATGAGCTCTATGCATTCATTTTTTTCTTACCATCAACCCACTTCGTATGAAAGGAGTTGTTGTAGAAACTTGAGAGGGGGTAGGGCTCATTAGATCTAAAAGCAAAATTTCTAGTGCCCTTTTTAGGAGTTAAAAGTATGAGGGTAACTGTCCCCTTCCAGTTTTTTCTGACATATAAAATTAAGTTTCTTTTATTTCATATTTCTACATCCCTGTGGTATACACCTCCCCTCCAGATTTTGAGGCCTAAAACCGATGTTGATTACCCCACCCGAGGATTATATTCTATCAACGCCATGTTTATTCCTTCAAACCAACATTAAATGTAGATATTCAACCTACACAAGATATAGATGAGCTTAAATGACGGACTATAAGACGAATTCGACGTAACAACGCTGCAATGGAGCATATGCACCTTTGAATGCAAATTAAAAGGATTCGATTGCTTAAGGTTAATGCTTACCAAGCATGTTTTTGGCCGATTTTAAATAGATCGCGTACCGTCTTCAAGTTTCGTCGAAAGGTAAAAGTTTTGGCATTATTCGATAGCTGAGATTTAACTTTATAAATTCACCGCATTAGTTTTTTTTTTAATTTGCTTCGGTTTTTTTTCTTTAAGAAAAATATTTTTTTTAAATATGGAATTTTGCGACTAAGCTGAAGCTACTATTTTAACCGAAATGACAAGATTTTTATACGATATTGTTCATTAGCTTCAGATCTATTTATTCACCGTGCCAGATTTTTAAAATTGCTTTGAATTTTCTGTAAAAAATAATGTAAACTTGCTTGAAAAAGCATTAATTGTTACCGCTGGATGGACTCTACTTCGCTATTTCTCATTCAAAGAAATAAAGGCGGATCCGTCATGAAGGGTGAATGTAATGCCTTTAGAGTAGGTGGTTATGGGTGGTTTAACAAAATGCAGTTTTGCCCACAGTAGACAGAATTACTAATTATATAAACTGTGGTTTTGCCTTACAGTTACGGTCTGACAAAAATACAAGGAAAATTTCTTGACTTGACTATTTTGGAATATTCTTCTCTTTAAGATATCGGACTCAGCGATTTAAACAATTTAATCACGCGAAATAAAAACGGAAGAAGAAAATAAAGCGAAACTCAAGACAATTCTAAAAGTATCTAATCTTGGATGTCCCATTCGATTTATTTGGTTACAGTAAATGGAAATTATGTCTTTGGATATTGTTTTGTTCAAAGTTCTTTAACAAATCCGAATATAATTTATTTATTTACGTTTCATTAATTTATCTATGTTAATTTATTACCAATCCACAAAAAAGTAACGAAAATGTAGCATAGAAACGATAGAATCTTCTTAATTCATTTATTTTCAAATTATACCGAATCACGGGCAATCTTTTGAAAGTTAGCTTGCAAAAAACAAATAAACTCATACATTTGCCATTCACGCTTTTTCCAGTATAATAATCACTACTGTTAAAATGGGATCTAATGCCTAGACTGGTTACAGTCCCATTTGAGAAACTAACTTTGTAGATATTGTTTGTTTGATTTTTTTTCCACTTATTTCTCATCAACAGTTTGTTCGTAATGTCAAACCAACAAAAGTGAAATCATAAATTTAGTGTCACATTCTTGACCTGATGAAACAATTTCCGCTAAGATTTCAATATAATTACTAGATTAGTATATTAGGTACTTACGTGATATAGCAACCACACTTTGTTCTTGTCCTGTAATGAAATCGGTTCTCTGTCTTCACTCAGAGATAATCAGCTTAACCTGAGCGAGAGAAACTACTTTGAGGGTATATTTTAACTAAATATTTAATATATAGAGGTGGCTAATCTAGGGATTAAATATGATGTGTTCTGGCCGTCCTGCTTCCCATAATTCTGTGTTGTATTTTCCATTTTTTTTTTTACTGAAGTATAACATTTTCATTAACATTTTGGTATATTTCATTATGATTAACCTAATTTCACTTCTTTGGTGTTGTCGCTATAACATGTAAGCACCAAAGATTATTTGAATATATTCCAATATAGCCTATGTGGGTAACAATGGAAGGAAGCATGATACTCTGATTAATAGAAAATTACTGCAAATATGAAGTAATAATTACTTTGTTCTATTTTTTTTGTATATCCTAGAATTATACCGGCAACCATCTGAGGGTGGGTGGATTGTAAAAAAAAGCTACCATGTTATTTGGAAAAATACATTTTGTAGTACTACAGTTATTTTTTTACGATGTTTTCATGAGATTTGACCAACAGCATTGACCACCCCCCCCCCTCCATTACAAATTTGTATCTGGGGTTGGCGGTTCGGGGGAAAAATCGATTACAGCACCCCTCCCGACTCAATATAAGCGAAAAAAGCTAAATCAAAATCAGATCAAACTAATGTTTGCTCTGTTACTACGGTACTTGTGTCTTATAGCCACCCCACTGAAGAAGTGAAGTTGGGTTAATCATAATGAAATGTACCAAGATATGATGTAAATATAATACTTTAGTAACAAAATTATGGAGACTACAACAAAGAATTATGGAGGGGGGCCGCCCAGACCGCATTACATATAATACGGCCTAAATTAACAAAAATACTAACTAAATATTTAATTAAAATATAGCTACAATGTAGTTTCCCACCGAGCTGAAGCTAATATTGTCAAACAGTTCGTAGCAACGAACTATAAGTAAGGAGCGACCCGGCTCAATAGTAACCGAAACTCTAAAAACCAGAATTTTGATACCAATAGATACATCAAAAGAATAAGATTTAATGCTGTTTTCAAATATATAAGTTTCATCACGTTTAGTCCTACACATCAAAGGAAAGAGAAACGGACAGATATGTTTGAAGAAAGCAGAAGCGGGAGGTAAAGAGGGGTAGCAAGAGATACCGCGGGGCAGACAAATGGAGAGAATGAAAAAAGTGAGAGATGAAGGCAACTTACTAATACACTATTGTGTAATACTTGTCCCTGCAATCTGCCATTGATTATACCAGGCCATCCTGCCATATAAACAGGTGTTCCGTTTGTTGTCACAATCTGTGGACGTTGCTGAATTCCTTGCATTGTCCTTGGAGGCTCTTTCCCTTGGGGTTGACTTCGAATAAGTGCAGAAGGGTTGACTATCGTATTTTGCGTAGAGACTAGCACCCTTGAAGCAGGAATGTTTTTTTGTTGTTCCGTAAGTGTAAATGCCTCAGGGGGAGTTGTAGGCGTTTGCGTCCACACGCCCGCAGCTGACAAGACAGAATTACTATATCTATTTAAGGATATATTGGGTTCGTTTGGCCAATCCTCAACAAATTCTGTTCCAACCGGAAAGTGTTCTTTAATATCTACCATACTAACCACGGCACATTGATCATTTGCAAATAATTCATTCCTAATGCCTTGTACTTTACAGCAAAATTTGAGATAGCTAAGGTCCCAACTTGATATAATTTCTGATTTAGTTTTCAAATCGTCAGTTTCACCTCCAAAACAAAAAAGAGGAACGAATTTTACACCAGCTTTCATAGTATACGGTACCACTGACTCGCCATTGATTTTGTAGAAACCACACCTGTCTGAAGGATCTGTAGACCTTTTGGTCAATTTCTTGTGAACAACTTCAAGAAACGAGTAAAATTCTTTAGCGTCACTAACTTTCATAAGCAAGTCATTCATACTAAAAGGATTTTGACTCTTGAAGTAATAGAAATTACAATGCCTAGCGTTTATGTCACATAGGAGCCGTGCTTCATTGGGTGTTACATATACACTTCTTATACAAGTACAGCTGTAAATGTCTGGTTGTAAAAGATATTTGAGTTTTTCCAATACTTTTTGTTCAAATAACGTTACAGGTACATATTTTTCCCCATGTCTAAAAATATATGGGAAAGGTATAGAACTAACGGTATCCCAGCCAAACCTTCCTTTTGCTGTGTCGTCGTCATCTTGTGGTACAACGGGTGCTGGAGCTGGTGCTGGTTGACCAGTGGCTCTGAAAAAGCTGCTGATTCCTGGTTGACCAGGTCTTATCAGAACTGGTTGTAGGCCATTTGCTAGCTGGGCTTGCTGCTGCTGCTGGGCTAACTTGGCCTTGTTAGCCTCAGCCATCTTAACAGCAAGCGCTTGAATTTCTTCATCATCATCCCTTTTTTCTAACTTGACTGTAGCCATCTTGTCCAAAACTATAAGAGAAAAATCATCATGAAGGGGAGCAAACATTTGGGAGCAAAATTCTGTCCTAACCGAGAGTTCAAATTAAATGTATTTACAAATTAAGCTAAATACTGAATATTATACCACTGAATCAAGTCATTTGTTTCATATACTTGCAAACTGAACGAAGATGGGAGAATTTTCTTCTTCTAAGATTAGCCCAGAATTCCCCCCCCTCCCGACCCCTCCAAATTGATAGCCTCCAAATTACCTTTTCTAGATTCCCCCCCTTTCCAAAAGATAAAACCACATTATAGGCATAATATTTTACCTGTATCAGCTTAAGAACTAAATGGAACACTAAATGGAATACGGTGGTTTTCTAGATAAAAATTGAACGGAATCAGTTGTCTCTTTAGTTGGAGTAATTGGGGCTATAAATAATAATTTTTGAAATCATAGCATTTAGAAACAGGCTTGCAGTACCTTACAATCCTTCATGTTTAATACCTTTCGCTTATTTTGATGTTCTTTTCAAATACGTTTCTTTCGGAATTGCTAAATGCCGGGTGAATTCGGTAGCTGAAAGGGAATCAAAATTTTGTTTGACATTTAGTATTCTTTCCAAATATAGCAAAAGTCTGTTCCTATAATAATAATTTATTACAAACCCGCTATAAAAAAGAAGCATGAAGAAGCGGAGCAAAACAAAAGAAAAGAGAAAATAAAAACGAACACAAATCAACCGAACATAATAATCTACTAAATACAAACAAATCACACTTCAACTACAGAACTGGCTGGGAAATGACATTTTTTCCATCAAAAATGATTACAGCGTGTTTTATATGTCTAAAATTTTTCTATGCATATACAAGTGACACTTAATTATATTAATTTTATAAAAGGTTTTTCTTACGGAAGTAAAGAGGGAATTTGAAACTTAGAAAAGACAAAAATTATTGCTTTGCAGATTGTACAAGATCTAACTACAGAACTAGATCGAATAAGCTGACTTGTCATATTTTACAATATCTGTATTTCCCAAACTAGCACTTTACTGAAAACACAAAACCAGCCTTCTAAAAAACAACATTTTTCTTTAAGGAAAATTACATAGATAGTATGCAGAAAAAAAAGTATTTATTTATAAAGCTCTCAGTAGTTGTTCACCATACATGGTATCAGTAACTTTTGGAATATAGCTTTAATTCTCAAACAAAAACTCAAGCAAGTTCAGCATATAGCAGTGAAAAGCCCCAGACATATAGGTTTTACCACTCCTGTGTGTTTTACACTAACTAGTTAGATTTATAAAAGATAAATCCACATTATAGGCATAATATTTTACCCATATCAGCTTAAGAATTAAATGGAATACTAAATGAAATACAGGGGTTTTCTAGATAAAAATTGAACGGAATCAGTTGTCTCAGTGGTTGGAGTAATTGGGGAAATTAATAATAATTTTTGAAATCATAGCATTTAGAAACAGGCTTGCAGTACCTTACAACCCTTCATGTTTAACACCTTCGCTTATTTTGATGTTTTTTTCAAATACGTTTCTTTTAGAATTACTAAATGCTGGGTGAATTCGGTAGCTGAAAGGGAATCAAACAAAATTTTGATTCCCTTTCAGCTACCGAATTCACCCAGCATTTAGTAATTCTAAAAGAAACGTATTTGAAAAAAACATCAAAATAAGCGAAGGTGTTAAACATGAAGGGTTGTAAGGTACTGCAAGCCTGTTTCTAAATGCTATGATTTCAAAAATTATTATTAATTTCCCCAATTACTCCAACCAATGAGACAACTGATTCCGTTCAATTTTTATCTAGAAAACCCCTGTATTTCATTTAGTATTCCATTTAATTCTTAAGCTGATATGGGTAAAATATTATGCCTATAATGTGGATTTATCTTTTATAAATCTAACTAGTTAGTGTAAAACACACAGGAGTGGTAAAACCTATATGTCTGGGGCTTTTCACTGCTATATGCTGAACTTGCTTGAGTTTTTGTTTGAGAATTAAAGCTATATTCCAAAAGTTACTGATACCATGTATGGTGAACAACTACTGAGAGCTTTATAAATAAATACTTTTTTTTTCTGCATACTATCTATGTAATTTTCCTTAAAGAAAAATGTTGTTTTTTAGAAGGCTGGTTTTGTGTTTTCAGTAAAGTGCTAGTTTGGGAAATACAGATATTGTAAAATATGACAAGTCAGCTTATTCGATCTAGTTCTGTAGTTAGATCTTGTACAATCTGCAAAGCAATAATTTTTGTCTTTTCTAAGTTTCAAATTCCCTCTTTACTTCCGTAAGAAAAACCTTTTATAAAATTAATATAATTAAGTGTCACTTGTATATGCATAGAAAAATTTTAGACATATAAAACACGCTGTAATCATTTTTGATGGAAAAAATGTCATTTCCCAGCCAGTTCTGTAGTTGAGAAAAGAACATATAACGCATTTTGGAATACACAGGAATTGACAACTAAATAAGACCCAAGAAAATGGATTGAACCCATAGATAGAACTTGCTTATTATGAGGATTTGGGTTGTAAATTTATGTTTAAAAAAGCTCCACATAACACTTTTTTATATATCGTCGCAAACTTTCACTAAAACTTTTCGATCGACTAAAGTGAATACCTTTAATAATCTATAAAACTTCGGAATATTCATAAAACTTCGGAATATATTTCATATACGGAACATTTCATATACAGAATAATTTCTGTTCGTTTTAAGCTTTAATGTCGCTCCTTACTTTTAGATAAAAAAAACTTTCTTTTTTATTTAATAGCAATTAAATCGACCCACCTTGTATTGTCCAAAATTACCACAAGTTTTGTCGGCAGTAGTGTAGCCCACAAACTAAACAAAAACATATTTTGAAATAGGAACAGACTTTTGCTATATTTGGAAAGAATACTAAATGTCAAACAAAATTTTGATTCCCTTTCAGCTACCGAATTCACCCGGCATTTAGCAATTCTGAAAGAAACGTATTTGAAAAAAACATCAAAATAAGCGAAGGTGTTAAACATGAAGGATTGTAAGGTACTGCAAGCCTGTTTCTAAATGCTATGATTTCAAAAATTATTATTTATAGCCCCAATTACTCCAACTAAAGAGACAACTGATTCCGTTCAATTTTTATCTAGAAAACCACCGTATTCCATTTAGTGTTCCATTTAGTTCTTAAGCTGATACAGGTAAAATATTATGCCTATAATGTGGTTTTATCTTTTGGAAAGGGGGGGGAATCTAGAAAAGGTAATTTGGAGGCAATCAATTTTTATGTGTCTGGAGGGGGGGGTCTTCTGGGCTAATCTTAGAAGAAGAAAATTATCCCATCTTCGTTCAGTTTGCAAGTATATGAAACAAATGACTTGATTCAGTGGTATAATATTCAGTATTTAGCTTAATTTGTAAATACATTTAATTTGAACTCTCTGTTAGGACAGAAGTTTGCTCCCAAATGTTTGCTCCCCTTCATGATGATTTTTCTCTTATAGTTTTGGACAAGATGGCTACAGTCAAGTTAGAAAAAAGGGATGATGATGAAGAAATTCAAGCGCTTGCTGTTAAGATGGCTGAGGCTAACAAGGCCAAGTTAGCCCAGCAGCAGCAGCAAGCCCAGCTAGCAAATGGCCTACAACCAGTTCTGATAAGACCTGGTCAACCAGGAATCAGCAGCTTTTTCAGAGCCACTGGTCAACCAGCACCAGCTCCAGCACCCGTTGTACCACAAGATGACGACGACACAGCAAAAGGAAGGTTTGGCTGGGATACCGTTAGTTCTATACCTTTCCCATATATTTTTAGACATGGGGAAAAATATGTACCTGTAACGTTATTTGAACAAAAAGTATTGGAAAAACTCAAATATCTTTTACAACCAGACATTTACAGCTGTACTTGTATAAGAAGTGTATATGTAACACCCAATGAAGCACGGCTCCTATGTGACATAAACGCTAGGCATTGTAATTTCTATTACTTCAAGAGTCAAAATCCTTTTAGTATGAATGACTTGCTTATGAAAGTTAGTGACGCTAAAGAATTTTACTCGTTTCTTGAAGTTGTTCACAAGAAATTGACCAAAAGGTCTACAGATCCTTCAGACAGGTGTGGTTTCTACAAAATCAATGGCAAGTCAGTGGTACCGTATACTATGAAAGCTGGTGTAAAATTCGTTCCTCTTTTTTGTTTTGGAGGTGAAACTGACGATTTGAAAACTACATCAGAAATTATATCAGGTTGGGACCTTAGCTATCTCAAATTTTGCTGTAAAGTACAAGGCATTAGGAATGAATTATTTGCAAATGATCAATGTGCCGTGGTTAGTATGGTAGATATTAAAGAACACTTTCCGGTTGGAACAGAATTTGTTGAGGATTGGCCAAACGAACCCAATATATCCTTAAATAGATATAGTAATCCTGTCTTGTCAGCTGCGGGCGTGTGGACGCGAATGCCTACAACTCCCCCTGAGGCATTTACACTTACGGAACAACAAAAAAACATTCCTGCTTCAAGGGTGCTAGTCTCTACGCAAAATACGATAGTCAACCCTTCTGCACTTATTCGAAGTCAACCCCAAGGGAAAGAGCCTCCAAGGACAATGCAAGGAATTCAGCAACGTCCACAGATTGTGACAACAAACGGAACACCTGTTTATATGGCAGGATGGCCTGGTATAATCAATGGCAGATTGCAGGGACAAGTATTACACAATAGTGTATTAGTAAGTTGCTTTCATCTCTCACTTTTTTCATTCTCTCCATTTGTCTGCCCCGCGGTATCTCTTGCTACCCCTCTTTACCTCCCGCTTCTGCTTTCTTCAAACCTATCTGTCCGTTTCTCTTTCCTTTGATGTGTAGGACTAAACGTGATGAAACTTATATATTTGAAATCAGCATTAAATCTTATTCTTTTGATGTATCTATTGGTATCAAAATTCCGCTTTTTAGAGTTTCGGTTTCTATTGAGCCGGATCACTCGTTACTTACAGTTCGTTACTACGAACTGTTTGACAATATTAGCTTCAGCTCGGTGGGAAACTACATTGTAGCTATATTTTAATTAAATATTTAGTTGGTATTTTTGTTAATTTAGGCCGTATTTTATGTAATGCGGTCTTGGCGGCCCCCCCCCATAATTCTTTGTTGCTGTCTCCATAATTTTGTTACTAAACTATTATATTTACATCTTATTTTGGTGCATTTCATTATGGTTAACCCAACTTCACTTCTTGAGTGTGGTGGCTATAAGACACAAGTACCGTAGTCACAGAGCAAACATTAGTTTGATCTGATTTTGATTTAGCTTTTTTAGCTTATATTGAGTCGGGAGGGGTGCTGTAATCGATTTTTCCCCCGAACCGCCAACCCCAGATACAAATTTGTAATGCAGGGGGGGGGTGTGGTCAATGCTGTTGGTCAAATCTCATGAAAACATCGTAAAAAAATAACTGTAGTACTACAAAATGTATTTTTCCAAATAACATGGTAGCTTTTTTTTACAATCCACCCACCCTCGGATGGTTGCCGGTATAGTTCTAGGATATACAAAAAAAATAGAACAAAGTAATTATTACTTCATATTTGCAGTAAATTTTTATTTATCAGAGTTTCATGCTTACTTCTATTTTTACCCACATAGGCTATATTGGAATGTATTCAAGTAATCTTTGGTACTTACGTGTTATAAAGATACCACCAAAGAAGTGAAATTAGGTTTATCATAATGAAACATACCAAAATGTTAATGAAAATGTTATACTTTAGTAAAAAAAAAAAAATGGAAAATACAACAGAGAATTATGGGAAGCAGGACGGCCAGAACACATCATATTTAATCCCTAGATTAGCCACCTCTATATATTAAATATTTAGTTAAAATATATCCCCAAAGTAGTTTCTCTCGCTCAGGCTAAGCTGATTATCTCCGAGTGAAGACAGAGAACCGATTTCATTACAGGACAAGAACAAAGTGTGGTCGCTATAACACGTAAGTACCTAATATACTAATCTAGTAATTATATTGAAATCTTAGCGGAAATTGTTTCATCAGGTCAAGAATGTGACACTAAATTTATGATTTCACTTTTGTTGGTTTGACATTACGAACAAACTGTTGATGAGAAATAAGTGGAAAAAAAATCAAACAAACAATATCTACAAAGTTAGTTTCTCAAATGGGACTGTAACCAGTCTAGGCATTAGATCCCATTTTAACAGTAGTGATTATTATACTGGAAAAAGCGTGAATGGCAAATGTATGAGTTTATTTGTTTTTTGCAAGCTAACTTTCAAAAGATTGCCCGTGATTCGGTATAATTTGAAAATAAATGAATTAAGAAGATTCTATCGTTTCTATGCTACATTTTCATTACTTTTTTGTGGATTGGTAATATATTCACATAGATAAATTAATGAAACGTAAATAAATAAATTATATTCGGATTTGTTAAAGAACTTTGAACAAAACAATATCCAAAGACATAATTTCCATTTACTGTAACCAAATAAATCGAATGGGACATCCAAGATTAGATACTTTTAGAATTGTCTTGAGTTTCGCTTTATTTTATTCTTCCGTTTTTATTTCGCGTGATGAAATTGTTTAAATAACTGAGTTCGATATATTAAAGAGAAGAATATTACAAAGTAGTCAAGTCAAGAACTTTGCCTTGTCTTTTTGTCAGACCGTAACTGTAAGGCAAAACCACAGTTTATATAATTAGTAATTCTGTCTACTGTGGGCAAAACTGTATTTTGTTAAACCACCCATAACCACCTACTCTAAAGGCATTACATTCACCCTTCATGACGGATCCGCCTTTATTTCTTTGAATGAGAAATAGCGAAGTAGAGTCCATCCAGCGGTAACAATTAATGCTTTTTGAAGCAAGTTTACATTATTTTTTACAGAAAATTCAAAGCAATTTTAAAAATCTGGCACGGTGAATAAATAGATCTGAAGCTAATGAACAATATCGTATAAAAATCTTGTCATTTCGGTTAAAATAGTATCTTCAGCTTAGTCGCAAAATTCCATATTTAAAAAAAATATTTTTCTTAAAGAAAAAAAACTGAAGCAAATTTAAAAAAAAGTAATGCGGTGAATTTATAAAGTTTAATCTCAGCTATCGAATAATACAAAAACTTTTACCTTTCGACGAAACTTGAAGACGGTACGCGATCTATTTAAAATCGGCCAAAAACATGCTTGGTAAGCATTAACCTTAAGCAATCGAATCCTTTTAATTTGCATTCAAAGGTGCATATGCTCCATTGCAGCGTTGTTACGTCGAATTCGTCATATAGCCCGTCATTTAAGCTCATCTGTATCTAGTGTAGCTTGAATATCTACATTTAGTATTGGTTTGAAGGAATAAACATGGCGTTGATGGAATATAATCCTCGGGTGGGGTAATCAACAGCGGTTTTAGGCCTCAAAATCTGGAGGGGAGGTGTATACCACAGGGATGTATAAATATGAAATAAAAGAAACTTAATTTTATATGTCAGAAAAAACTGGAAGGGGACAGTTACCCTCATACTTTTAACTCCTAAAAAGGGCACTAGAAATTTTGCTTTTAGATCTAATGAGCCCTCCCCCCTCTCAAGTTTCTACAACAACTCCTTTCATACGAAGTGGCTTGATGGTAAGAAAAAAATGAATGCATAGAGCTCATTTCGCTCTTTACTCAGGCAGCGCTGCCCTACCTATGATTACTGTTACTACTAACGACTTCAAGCCCCATCAGGTCGAAACAGCTTCGCACGTTTATTCTTTCCAATATGTTCAAAACTTCACTCTTTACGTCCTCCTTTGAAGTCCTAATTTCGTTCAAATCCTTTCCTGTGACTTCTCTCCATTCTTTCTGGGGACGACTTTGTTTTGCCCCGTAAGGGTGGTCCAAAATGTATGGTTGTTGGCAACCATAAAACGCGTCCCAGCCAAATTAACCTGCCTTTCATTGTTTTACCTTCAATTCTATTGTCTTCCATCCCCTCACTCCGACTGTTTAACCATCTAAAACGTATAACTCATTCCACGCATCAAACAGTTCGTGGTAACGAACTGTAAGTAAGGAGCGACCCGGCTCAATGGTAACCGAAACTCTAGAAAATGGGTTTTTGATACCAACAGATACATAAAAAGAATGAGATTTCACTGCTGATTTCAAATAAATAACTTTTATTAAGTTTAGTGCTACCCATCAAAAGTTACGCGCCTGAGAAAATTTGGCTGATTTTCAAAAAAAGGGTGAATGACCCCCTAAAAGTGATAAAACCTTAATGAAAATCACACCATCAGATTCAGTATATCAGAGAACCATACTGTAGAGGTTTCAAGCTTCTATCTGCAAAAATGTGGAATTTTGTATTTTTTTGCCAGAAGAAAGATCACGGATGCGTGTTTATTTTTTTTTATTTTTTTTTCCCAAGGGTGATCGTATCGACCCAGTGGTCCTAGAATATCGTTGGAGGCCTCCTTAGAACGGAAATTAAAAGTTCTAGTGCCCTTATTAAGTGACCAAAAAAAATGGAGGGCAACTAGGTCCCCTCCCACGCTAATTGTTTTCCGAAAGTCACCCGATAAAAATTTTGAGATAGCCATTTTGTTCAGTATTGTCGAAAATATGATAACTATGTCTTTTAGGATGACTTAATCCCCCAAAGTCCCCAGAGGGAGGGCTAAAAGTTATGAACTTTACCCAATGTTAACATTTACGGCCCTCCAAAGGTAAAAGTACGTATCTACACTTTTCATTATTTCGATAAATCACGGCTCAAAGTTTGAGTACTTTTGAGAGCTTCAAATACGGTTTACGGTGAAACTGGACACTGGCTAATTCTGGAAATTAGTTAAATAGGTAAACAAATATGGGGATTTCATATTTTTAAGTAAAATTTTCTATTATTACTGCCCCGAAGCCTGAAACAGTAGATACGTACTTTTACCATTGGACCGTTACTCATATAAGGAGGCGCTCTCAAAAGGTAAAAGTGCGTATATATTATATACGTACTTTTACCTTTGACTCGAGACTCGAATTCGAATGAAGTCCCAAAGGTAAAAAGTCTGTATCAGGCTATAAAACGCACTTTACTCTGCCCAAAACCCCGTATCTATGACGTATACCGAAGGTAAAACCACGTATGAAGCATGTACAACAAGTCATTTTTTTATTCAAATAATTAGAAGTTAAAAAAATAAAAAAATAAAAAGAAATCACTGAAATACTGCAGGCAGCTAAGAAACACAGCCGTGCTTCAGCAAATCGACGAAGCTGTTGATGAAGGCATAGTGCGCCAAAATGTACGGCGATTCTCATTCATAAAAGGTACAAGTTTTTCTAAGATGGCCTTTTTCTTTTCTGGCTTTACCCCCTTGCGCCAAGAATCGGATCTGGCAAAGGATACTTTGCCTCTTTAATTGTACTAACCAGCTTTTTTGGCACAAAACTTAGACTCTTTTCTTCACCCTCAGGGCTAGTTTTATAGAACAGTTCTGTTTTTCCCTTCTTAAAACAGACCTCACTGGAACTCATCAATGGTCACGCCCA
>NC_142795.1:82623243-82642826 GCF_049724085.1 Artemia sp. Qi Xiang Cuo | reverse complement strand
TGATCCCAAATCAACTTAGTTCTCAAAGTTAGATTTTTTCTTTCATGTCTTTTGTGAAGAATTCCAACAAGTGAAAGCAATAATTTTTAATGTCTATGATCACTACTAGTGACATCTTAAACCATTTCAATCGAACCAGAAACCGAACTAGAAGTAGGACCAAGAACGTGATCAAGAGTGGTAGTTGACCCAGACTTATTAACATAAGCAAGTACAATTATCCGTTTTATTTATGATAGACAGAATTGGTAGTAAAGAAAGTGAAAGAGAAGAACGCACACAACTTGAAAGCAGATCGCAGTTCAGATCACCCGCTATGCAAATATCATAATTAGCTAAGTACTTTTGTACAAAAGCCCTCAGTTTACCACACGCATCTTGTAATAAATAATCAGACATTTCATTCTGGTAATCGGTTTAAAAATAACAATTAATAAAAATACATTAAAAACGGCATGCACGAAAATAATTATTATAAAATATCAGACGAGAATCAAATGTATCGAGTATAAGAGTAACTAGCCCTCCCGACGGGCGTCCCCCAGTAGGTATAGCA
Source organism: Artemia sp. Qi Xiang Cuo (assembly GCF_049724085.1). Lineage (NCBI taxonomy): Eukaryota > Metazoa > Arthropoda > Branchiopoda > Anostraca > Artemiidae > Artemia > Artemia sp. Qi Xiang Cuo. Next base: position 82,642,270 of record NC_142795.1, on the reverse strand, counting down.
GGAATGAAGTAATGTTTATTAATAGGAAGAAACGTATCAAAAAACGGCAAAGCGAAATCAAGGAGGTGATGTTCCTGTAAACAAAGAATCCCATTAGTATGCAACAGCATCACTAACACTTCAGTGTTACACAACACTCCGTTCGAGTTATAATACACTACTGTAACGAGCCATCGATCAGGTAAATTGTTACTTTGCATTTATACGCTTACGAATCTGACGAATCTGAGGACACCTGAAACTGAAAGACAGATGGTCTTTTCAGCCACAATTCACACACTGAACCGGAAGAGAGCAAGGCTTGTCTCTGGAGATTTCGTGGTCACCCGAACAGCGTGCACATTTCATAGCCCTTGATTGGCACTTCTTAGTATCACTGACATCTCCTCGGGAGCTTCCTGTCAGCAGTAATCAGAAAATACTCATAACCTATGTTTAAACCATAGCAAAAATAATACTTCATAAGAGATTCTGAATTGAAAGTTTTTTTCATCACGGAAGATTGTCCAAGCCGCTTGAAATCACACATCCCCGAATATTTTCCTTCTATGGCTTCCAAATCACAATCTTTCTCAAGTCCGTGCATGATACCCAAAAACTCACGTATTCTCGATTCGACGCAGCAATCCAGATAACTATTTTTATCAAGCTCAATACGGGTCCCAACTTATCCACTTTAACTTTTAATGTACCAGAGTCTCTAGTGCGTCTGACGTCATAAATGTCATTCATTCCTAATTGATCTGAATCTGCATTCCGCTGTAGCGGCCCTGACCAGTTATTGCAAAATGAACTGATTTTCAGAAGTTCAAATTTTTCGTTTGGTGACAGTAAATTTTGTCTATTCAGTGGGGATTTCACTAAAGGATGGGGGCCTGTCGGTGACGATTCCTTGTAGATGCAGGATATCCTTAGAAAGGTTTATTAACTCCTGTTCACATGAGGACGCTAAGTTGTAAAGTCGTAACTAACGATTCGCTTTTCAGGACTGGAATTTCACATATATCTTTGGGCCCAACAATAGGCAAAACGAAACTGGCCAAATCATATTCAGCCATGCAATCCAGAATGTCATTTAGCGTATTAGTGGCAGCAGCTTTACCCCTCCTCTCGATAAGCTTTATACGACATTTTGTCATATTCCATACCAGCGTCTTTAGGGAGACGAGATTTTCAAAGCTTATAAAAGAAGAGCCAGCCTCAATAATGTCTTCTCGATCTATTCCACTAGAAAAGGCGTCTAGTAGAAAAAATAGTCCTGTATTGACGACCACCTTCTATATTCCATTTTCTGTAATATAGGTACCTTGGAAATCGTCCGTCATTCTTGATGGTAAAAAAAAAACACTGCTTATAAGTTAAAAAGACATTACGGTAATACAGCATCTGAGTAAGTAAAAATATCCAATGGTGAATGTCCGTAAATATCACTTTATTATTTCACTTATTGCGAAACTGTCCACTTCAATTTATTCAAAATTTAATCCGTCTTAAAATAAAAACATTTTTTTATAGTTCATATTCAAAAAAAAAAATTCTTAAATTACTTTAGATTAATATAAACTTTAATTAAAAAAAGTTATGCGATTCAAAAAAAAAAAAAAAAAAAATACGTTGCTGTTAAGATTTAAAATTTAAGAATTTAATATTTTAAGATTTCAGAAGTTCAAATTTTTAGTTTGGTGACAGTAAATTTTGTCTATTCAGTGGGGATTTCAATAAAGGATGGGGGCCTGTCGGTGACAATTCCTTGTAGATGCAGGATATCTTTAGAAAGGTTTGTCAACTTCTGTTCACACGAGGACACTAAGCGGTCAAGTCTAACTGATGATTCACTTTTCAGGACTGGAATTTCACGTATATTCTTTGGCACAATAATAGGCCACACGAAACTGGCCGAATCATATTCAGCCATGCAATCTAGAATGTCATTTAGCGTATTAGTGGCAGCAGCTTTACCCCTCCTCTCGATAGGCTTTATACAACATTTTGTCATATTCCATACCAGCGTCTTTAGGGAGACGACGTTTTCAAAGCTTATAAAAAAAGAGCCAGCCTCAATAATGTCTTCTCGATCTATTCCACTAGAAAAGGCATCTAGTAGAAAAAATAGTCCTGTATTGACGACAACCTTCGATATTCCATTTTCTGTAATATAAGTACCTTGGAAATCGTCCGTCATCCTTGATGGTTAAAAAAAACACTGCTTATAAGTTAAAAAGACAGCACCTGAGTAAGTAAAAATATCCAATGGTGAATGTCCGTAAATATCAATTTATTATTTCACTTATTGCGAAACTGTCCACTGTAATTTATTCCAAATTTAATCCGGCTTAAAAGCAAAACAGATGTTTATAGGTCAGATGCCAAACAATAACTGCTTCAATGACTATAGCTTAAGATAAACTTTATTTAAACCAAGTGATGCGGTTCAAAAAAAAAAAAAAAGAAGTTGCTGTCCCTAACGCCTGGCATCCAACCACTTCGAATGCATGTGTCCTTTGTGACGTTCAGAAACGATTGTTATTAACTATTAAACCTCTAAAAAAAGACGTTGTTGTCCTAAACACCTGGAACCCAACCACTTCGACTTCAGTTTTCCTTTGTGACGTTCAGACACGATGGTTATTAACTATTAAAAGGGCATTAGAAATTTAAATTCCCAGTCAAATGGGTCCTTTTCAAAGTTTCTACGATAACTTCTTCAATGAGAAGTACCTTGTTCTAAAAAAAACAAAAAAAAAACATTGTGCCAATATCGTTCTTTACATAGGCAGCGCTATTGCACTGCCTATGATATAGGCCACCGAAAAGACATCATAGTTATCCTGATTTTGTTTCATTTTCTTGCTATTTGCAGCGATGGCTAGTTGTCATATTTGATATTAATAATAGTTAAGTTTTTCTTTTGGTTCTATTAGTTTTTTTTTTTTACTTTCATTTACTTTTTATGTTTAATTAAATTCAAGTGTTTTTTTTTCATAATTTTTTTGCGTTTATAAGAGCTTATTGAAGTGAAGTTAGAAAATTCAGATAATTCTTATTATTTAAAGATTTTTTTCTTGTTTTTCCACTGTTTTATTTAAAATATTATATCCATTTTTATATATTTTAATTTGTTTTATATATAAAAGGAAAGTTATTGTTATCTTATAAAATGATTAGTCTTAAAAGCCAAGAAAAAAAAATTGTAATAACAAAAAAAAGAAGGTCAGATGTCCCAAACAGAAAAACTTTTTTAAATAATTATAGCCCCAAACCCCAAAACATTTTTAATACTTCAATAAAAAAAAATCATAAAAATATTCATACTATTCAGTATTGTAATTTATCAAGAACTGTACACACATACCGACATATAACTACACTAAACACACATCCACAAAACTACTACTACTACTACTAACACTTCCCGCAGCACCAAGCCGCCAGAGGCCAACACAGCCTCCCCTTTTACACCCACCCATGAAGTTCCCATTTCCTTTAAATCTTTCTTTATCGACGTCCTCTTTCGACGTCCTGCCATCCCAGACGGGGACGACCTGCTTTCCGTTTAGCCCTGGACGGTTGGCCGAAAAGAACATTTTCAACAATCAGTCATCCTTCATCCGCACAACATGCCCTAGCCACCTCAACCTTTCTTTCATATAGCCCTAGAGAGTGGTATTGAGCCACATTCTTCGTATAGCCTATTTTTTGAAATACGTTAAGTCAGCCGGGTACCCAGAACAATCCTTAAGAAATTTCTCTGGTAAACATCTACCAAATCTTCGTCCGTTTTTCGGAGATTCGGAGATACACAAAAAAAAACAGAACAATTATATAGATGCACTTCCTGAGAGGATGTAAAGAGGGAGGCTTTGAATAGATTTGGAGGGAGGAGGAACGTGCTGTGTTGGTCCCAGGCGGCTCGGTGCTGCGGTGAATTGTTAGCAGCAGTTGTAATAGTATTATTAATTTGATTTTTGTTTTAAGGTGATTTATTAAAGACCGAATCAGAAAAATTATATATATGCAAATAAAAAAAGAAAGAAACACAACAACATAAATCAGTAAAAGATATCAAACATTGAGAAAATAAATTTTCAAAAACAAACATACCTGTTCAAAGAGTAAACGTCTCATTATGACACTAACAGATAACGAAGATTTACATATAAATCCTGGAGTTATGATAGAAGTGTTGACACCCTGGCCTTAAAGAATTTACTAAATTGGAGATGACAAATTGACTAAATAGCATCTTTATTTGCTAAATGCTCGACAAATTTTTATAACGCGCACCATCAATCATCGATTTTTACTACAGGATGATGATCATTAGGATTTTCACAATCTTTTTCATTTTTTGTTTTTTTATACAAAAGAATTTTTATTTCCTTTATACAAAGAATACAATTTCGAAGTTTTCCTACCTAAAACCCAGAAAAGAAAATTGTTATGAACAAAAAAGAAAAAGACTAAATTTTACCTTGTAAAGTCTGGTTTCCAGTTCCCCGCCAGAATCATTATCCTGAGTAGTCAGCACATATCGATCACACGATCCAACATCCTGGGGGGATCCAATGCTCGCTGACCGATTTTCTTTGGCGAAGCAAAGGTTGTAGAAAAGTTCCCAATGGCACAGAAACACCTGGCTATCTATGATCAAGCCACGTCTCACCACCGGCAGACTTGGACCGACGCTGCCGCACATTCTCAGTGCGATCCTTAAAAAACCAAAAAATTGTCAAAGTAAATCCTCCAACAAAAAACTATACACTTTGTCTTTGTTTTAGTAACACAGTACACAGTTTTCACAATAACACAGTTTGTTATAACACAGTAGACAGAATATAAAAGTAAGCTTATCGCAGATCATTTCTGGTCATCGTGAACAAAAAGCTCCTCCCACTTCTTTCTGCCTTAGCTTGTTTAGCCTGTTTCTGCATTAGCAGTAAGCTTATTGCAGATCATTTCTGGTCATCGTGAACAAAAAGCTCCTCCCACTTCTTTCTGCCTTAGCTTGTTTAGCCTGTTTCTGCATAAAAACCCCTGTCCGGGTTTTTATAATGGGTGAGATAGAGAATGATCATACTGGATAATATATGAACTGTGGTTATAACACAGTACACAGCGAATATGAAACAAACAAATGTCCAGTGAAAGTGGTACATATGCACTGTGGTGGATACTTTGGCATAGTGTACCATAGCATATTCAGTACCAGAAGAAGTTAACATATGAATAAAGAGTCAAAAGGGGAGGGGCAGGACCTTTGAAAAAAAAGATGTTTAGACAAGCAGAGTAGTAATATTTATATAAGGACCGTACTTCCGTTTTTACTCCTATTTGGATTTTTTCCCTTAGTAGAAGGGAAGACTACAGAAATTAATTTAAAACAGGAGTAAAAAAATAATTTTTTAACTTGAGTTTTTTTCAAGTTCAACAACCAATATAATCAGTCATTCAGAAATTTCTGTCTGATGATCTGATTGAAGAATAATTACGGTGTTTTTTTTTCTGCGAACAACTTTCCCAAGTTCAAAACAAATAAATAAATATATATACACACACACATCCCAAGTTCAAAACAAATAAATATATATATATATATATATATATATATATATATATATATATATATATATATATATATATATATATATATATATATATATATATATATATATATATATATATATATATATATATATATATATATATATATATATATATATATATATATATATATATATATATATATATATATATATATATATATATATATATATATATATATATATATATATATATATATATATATACCCCTTTGTGTGCCGAGTGGCACACAAAGGAGTCTCCGCGCCCCAAGAAGGCAAGAATGGCAAAGTCAAAGGTGAAGACCATGTTCACTTTTTTTTTTTTACAGCCATGGGGTGGTACACAGCAAGTTTGTGCCTCAAGGACAAACTGTCAACGCTGCTTTCTACAAAGACATCCTTGCGTGACTGCACCAAAACATGAAGAGGATACGACCAGAGATTGCCGATTGATGGAATCTCCACCATGATAACGCTCCGAGTTACACCGCCTTCCATGTGACGTTGTACCTGGTCTGGATAGTTGTTTCAACTTTACCACAGCCTCCGTATAGCCCTGATTTGAGCCCGGTAGATTTTTTTCTGTTCCTCAAATTGAAAACCACCCTTTTGATGACGCCGTTTGATGACGTTGCCGCCATCCAGAAGGGATGCGACGAATGGGAAGGAGTAGGATGCGAGAAGGTAGTCACAGGAAGAAAGCAACAATAGGGGGAGTATTGAAAGAAGAAAAGGGGATTATAAGCCATATATCTAAATTGGCGTGATCAGTGTATTCTTGAAAGTTTCCTTTGCCTAGTACACTCACTTTTCATATTTACGATAATTCAGTTAGAGTAAGTAGTCATTCTAAATTAATTCCAATAAATTTGGACTTTATATTTATTCTAACGGTCCATTTTCTTTTTTTTCAACAACATCTGATCAGTCCTTATCCAACCAGGGATACAGCAGTTGAAGCAACCTATTTAAGAATAAACCACTACGAGTTAAGGATTGCATTTTACGGCGGGTACATCCACTCTTTGGAGGTCCATATTTCAGAGGCCCGTTTTTTCTTTATTATTATTATTTATTACTATTAAACAAAATATATATTTTATTATTAAACAAAAGAACTTCATGACTAACACTTTAGAAGGTATATGATCCATAGAACTGAATAAAAATAAACTCGTTGACGATGATCAGCTCCACAAACAGTGTACCTATTTTAAGGACCAGAATCCTCTACAGACACCACTGGCTTATAAGTAACGACAGGAAGCCAACCTAAGAAGGAAGAACAAGACAAAGAAAAACACAGCAACTTACCCGTCTAGATTCTCTTTCTTCTCGTTTTGGTGTGGCCAAGTCAAAGGCCTGTAAATCTGTGTCAGATGCAGCCAGGAGCTTTGTAGCTGAAAATGAATTGTTGTGAATATGAGTATTATCTTTAGTTTGTTCCTTTACATTATTAAAAGCGGATTGCTAATCGTGGCTGATAAAAGTGATAAAATCGAAGGATACGGTTGGCTATTTCTGAATGATATCATGGAACAAGACTCGATTCTTTTAAGGGACTGAACCCTTCCTGTTAGCCCTCCCTCATCCTTTTAGCCCTTCACCATATCAAGACAAAATCTCAATAGGGGGACGGATTAATCACGTCAAAGTTAAGAATTAAAATTCATCAATGTACCATTGGTCTCAATTTATAGATTGTTTCATTTGACAGTCGAAACACAAATTGAACGAGATTTTGTCATAGCCTTCATAAATTATTACCTTTGAATCTATTGTAAACAGTACTACCATCCCCCCATCCTGTATTTTTTAAATTCAACATTGAATATTAGGCCTTATATAGCTTAAAGATGAAATCAATATTTTCGGTTATAGATTAAGAGTGTTTGTTGTGAGATTGCATGCTAGTACTTATCCTTTCTGAAAGAGTTAAAGCTATAGTTTAGAAAGGGCAATGCAGCAACCCATCACTTTGTATGGACTTGGTCAAGATGGCTGCTGAATAGTTAAAAAAAAAAAAAATTGACATCAGCCAATTTTCAAATGACAAATCAATTTTAAATTGTGCCTATCATTTTTTCTATTTTAGATAACCTATTTGAAGCTTGCCACAATAACGCCAACAGCTACAATTTCTTTGCCCTCGGACACGATCAAATGTTGACATTACACCTGACGGGTTTTCGAGATTACATAATCTGCCTGTGGCCCTTTTATTTCTACTCTGTTTGCTTTTTTTTACTTTTTTTTTTTTTTGGTTTAAGAAATAAAGTTAACTCGTTTAAGAAATAAAGCTTGACAAGGTTTAAAAAAACTACTCAAAATTTTAACATTCACATATTTAAACCTCTCTTTAAGGTTCCGTCCTCCCCAAAATTCTGACAAATTTTATGTAAGTGAGCTAATGCATCATTAGCCACGCTAAAAAAAATTTATTACTTAAAAAATGAAATCATTTTTTAAGTGTCACAGGGAAGATTTGGTTCCGTAAAGGACAAGATTGACAGCAACAAACTTTTCAAATCTTGTGATTTTTAGAAGCGAAATTTTTGACATTTGCAACATTTGTTCCACTTTCGGGAAGATTGGAGGCTGCTAAATAGCACCCAGTGTGCCTCTGGAGGAACTAAGGTTGCTACATTAGTTAGTTTATCAAGGAAAACATTGCCATTTAAGGCGAAAGTACTGACACTCCACCAAAGGAACTAGCCCCTAGTATAAATAGTACACCACAACCAAGATCCTCAACAAGCAGTATGCCATCTCACTAGAACAGCTCTAAATCACTTCTAACTGACTTAAATTTCACCCCTTTAAAAAAAAAGCTACAAAACTAGTAAAATTAAATCCAAGCCTTATGGATTAGTGTTACGTGTTACTGATTTTAATTTTTCCTCGTTTTTGTGTTGTCTTACGTTTTCTTGTTCTGTAATATTTAAAACTTCAGAAAAGTTCCAGATTAGATCTTTTCCAAATTGAGACAACCTGGAAAAAATCTTCAGATGTTTCGAAAACGTTTCCTATTATTTGATACATTTTTACTAGTTTGTCAAACTTAGTTGTCCTTAGTAGTTACTAGTTGTCCAAATGATTGTAAACATTACAAAGAAAGTAAACTTTCCAAAAGTTCCAGATTATATCCAAATATACCTTTCAAAAATCAAGATACGTTTACTTGTATCTAAATCAAAGTTTTAACAAATAAAACCCGCAGCCAATTTTTATCTCACTGACGAAATTTCGTGTATTTAAGGCAAGGCAAACTCGGCAAGATTAAAGTAGACTATGCAAGAACTAAATTAATTTTAAATTTAATTATCATTAAATATAATTTTAAAGCAGTAAAATTTTCCTAGTTTGACTGGATCACACTCTTGTGAAACTAATAGTTCTTAATTCGTATTAAGTTCTATTGAAAACACACCAACATTTTTTCATTCAGTCTTCAAGTGTCGCTGATCCTACCCAATCCCCTTACGTTAACAAACTCGATGCATTGTTGAATTTAAGTTCAATGCTAACATATTACATTCAAGCTTTCGAGCTATATATTAGCTACGGTCAATATTAACATAATAAATGAACAATCAAACAAGTAAATAATAGACAAAAAGAAACAATTTCTCTGTTACTATAAAGCTTCCATAAATCTGGGAACACTGCGACCCCTCAAAAAAGGAAATTATACCAGAAACATGGGAAAATTACATAAATAGAGGGGTTTACCCCCTGTGTACGTCCTCGGCTGATGTTGAACTTCTTTTGAAAGCTAGACCTCTTATATCCAGGCCTAATAATATCATAAAAACTCTGAGTCCTAACAACTCAGATTGAAAACCAAAGCAAACAGAAAACGAGTTCACAAGAAGACACGTTTCACGTGTTTCTTTTTTTTTCAAACGTGTTTCACGCGTTTCCTTTTCGCGTTCACTAGAAGACACGAGTCACCAAGAAACAGCAATGCAATTTTTGATTGAATGCCTTGTTTCAACAAAAAGCATTTAAAAGCTCGGAAAATAAAATTAAAAGCACAAAGAGATGAAAATAATTAAAGATTAAAAATAGGGAAAATAAATGAAAATAATAAAAAAACAAACGAGTCAAACATCGTCCTTAAGGCCAAACAATTTTATGTTTAAACAGGTGTTGAAATATAAAAAGAAAAGAATAATAGAAGGACAATAGAAGGATAACTAGATGAAAAATAAAAGAGAACAACATTATTTATATGTAAATGTACTTATTAGTAAGAAGTAAAATTCATTTTTGATTTAATAAGTTTTTGATTGCTGTGAACACTTAGTTCCACAATTAGGCTAAAAAGAAAAAGAATAAAAAGATAAGAATAATATAAAGATGAATAAATGAAAAATAAAAGAGGAAACAATGATTTATATGTAATTGTACAAATCAATAAGTGGAGAAAATTAAAATTCATTTTAATTTAATTCGTTTTTGCTTCCTGTGAACACTTATTTCAACAATTAGGCTAAAAATAAAGAATAAAAAGAAAACAATAAGACAAGGATTAATAAATGAAAAACAAAAGATTAAACAATGATTTATATGTAATTGTACAAATCAATAAGTGGAGAAAATTAAAATTCCTTTTAATTTAATTCGTTTTTGCTTGCTGTGTAAACTTAATTCCACAATCTTTCAGTGCATATAATAAAATATATTATCTCATTCCTCCGTCCGAATCTAGTATTAGATCTTCCTGTATTGAATTTTACATAAGTTAACAAGAGATCTTTCAAATTGAGTCTGAGCTAGACAGTTCATGGACAGTCCTTAGAGACGTGCCGACCCCACTCACAGTATAAGTATAAATTAAAGGATAACATATTTTCTAGTTAGAGTAAAATTCAAAATAATTGTCGGCATATTTGACAACACAAGCGCTGCCATCAAAAACGGCTTTAGAGGTGATGCTACTCCTACCTGCAGAGCTGCCTTTTTTATTTGGGACTAGTATTTGGTCCCATTTAGAAATGGAACCCTATCCAAGCTTTTGTTTCGGGAATGGAGCGAAATATGTAATTTTTAATCTATTGTTATTATTAAAAAAAAAGAACGAACAAATAAGACTAAAAATTCTCTACTTTTTACATTTAAAATTTATCTCTAGAAGTCTCCAGGACCATGTAACAAACACACTTTAAAACACAAAACTGTGTTTTTTCCCCAAGGAACTTTTTTCAACTTTTTGACAACACGAAAAAACATGGAACAAAAAAAACTGAAGCCTGCTTTTTACGTCTAAGATTTCTCTCTAGAAGTCTTCAGGACCATATAACAAACATATTTTAAAACACAAAACTCTGCCTTATTTTGTTCCAAGGACTTTTTTCTATTTTTTTATTTTGAATACGGATGGCCAAGCGGAGCTCTCGGTCAAAATATTTAACTTTTCACACTGGCTATTGAACTGCCTTGTTTTTCTTCTTTGTTCTAAAATTTTCTCGTTTAGTCTAGATTAGCCAGCATGGTCGCAAAGATTGTTTGAAATCATTTAAGTTGTTTATTTTGTATGCCCATTTGTAAATTTGAAAAAATAAGGAAAACACGTGTAAATTCATAAGCACACTTTTCGCTTGGGGATTTAAAATTTCAACTCCTCCTTAGGTCTTATCACCTTTTTCTAAATTCCTAATTTCTTATTTTACTTCTTTAACTAATTAAACATCTACTTCTTCTAATTCTTCTTTATTTCTTTAAATAAACATAAATTTACAAATAAAAAAAACGACACAAAAGAATGGCAACAGAAAACAAAAGAAAAAAACAAAGAAGAAATGAGGAAAAGAACAGAAAAAAAGGAGAACAAAAAGAACAACGAGAAAACACTTATATCAGCTAAGCGACGCGGTATAGTTCGTTATTTAACATACTTTGTGGTATATAGCTTATTGTAGTAAACATTATAGCACAGCTTATAGTTCTGATTTTGGATGGCCCAGCGGCATCATACTTCACATTAGACTGTTTGTTAACCAGTTAGCTAATACCTTTGAAGTTTTAGGACAATTGTTTCTACTTATAAAATTCCAGAAATCTCAAATTCATTTCAATAAAACTGCAAAACTGTTATTTTGTTTAAAAATAAGCATCACGACCATCGTCGAAATGTTGTTAACAAACAGCTACGCTTTTGCCAGTTTGTTTTGACCACGAAGCTACGACGGCCCCGGGTCAAACTCTGTCTCACAGTGATAGATCAAACGGTTCATGGTAACAAAGTGTAAGTAAGGACTGATGCGGCTGAATTGTAAACGAAACTTTGAAATATTAAATGTTGATATCAATAAATATATCAAAGGTTACGCCTTATTATAATGATTCCAAATATATAAGATCATTAAGTTTAGTGTTATCCATCAAAAGCTACGAGCCTGAGAAAATTTGCCTGGTTTTCAAAAAAAAAGGGGGAGGGGGTGGGACATCAATTTAAAATATACATCAATATACAAATGAAAAAAAAACGACATAAAAAAATGGCAACAGAAAACAAGAGAAAAAACAAAGAAGAGAAGAGAAAAATAACAAAAAACAAGGAAGAACAAAAAAAAACAACAAGAAAACACTTACGATTTCCACCGTTGTCAAACTTGTCAAACTTTTTTGTTGAAAGCCATATGACCTAACTTCCTCACATATCTTTCCCGTGCTGCCAGTTGATGGTTCAAAGTTTCTATTTCCTCTGCGTACTTTCGTTCAGCATTCCTTTTAATTCTCTCCTTTTGATCAATTAATTTTGTTGAATAACTCGATTTCACTCTGTCTACTTCTATTTGACTTTGTAGAAGATTCAGATATTTATCTTTCAGTTATTGGTCTTTGATAGAAAGACGACGTTAAAGCTCAGCTAAGCGTCGCATTTTAGTGTCGTTAGATTGTCTCGCATTCATATAATCGGTTTCAACTTTTCGCCTCTAATAATTGATAAAAAATAGATTAGCAACAGCTCTGACTACTAAAAAGCATTAAATAATTATTAATATATCTAAAATAGGAATGTTATAAATATTTTGACTATTTATTTATTAATGGATTATATTAAATAGTTCCTTAAAAAAATCGCTTCAGAAAATGTATATTTGTTCATTATAATATAGTAGTGACTGTTGGATCGAGAAATACAGTAATATACAATGTATCGAAAGACGTACCTAGGGGCGAAAAGGATACGTGGTTTGAACCCGCACCTCTGAAATTTCGGTCCGACCCGTAGAAAAGTAGCAAAACTACATGTAGACTAGTTTTTGATAAGTTCTGTGAAGTTTCTTGGTATTACCCCTTCCTTTCAACATAAATCCTGGATATACCCTTGCATGCATCGTTTTCTCAATTGCAAACGCGATTGGTGACCGGATATTTTGTATGCTACTTTGGATGATACAGGTCCTACAGAATGAATAATGTATTTTGATATGAGGTTTTTTGTAATAACTGGTATAATTGTCTTGCAAAAGGTCTAAACAAACTCCTTCCGATGATATATTCTTATTTTCTTCTTAGGATGATAGAGTACATTCTATATTCTCGGTTGGTTATTTTAATTATTCTCTATTAATTAACCAAAACTGAACATTTGTGAACTCTATTAAAAAAAAAAAAGGAAAAAAAGAGCCCGAATTCTATAAATACTCCTGGCCATATAATGGTGTACAAATGAAAGACTAATATACTCAATAAATAGTCAAAATTTAGATAAAACTGCTTTTTTTACAAAAGAAAAGAAAAAGAAAAATGAGAGAAAAAAAGACAAAAAAAAACAATGAAAAAATATTTAGAGATCCTGGTTAAACAGAATGTAATAATATAAAAAGCCTTGACTGAGTGATTTGTTTTTTAGATCAGGACAGGATTTTTTTTTATTTGACTGAAATTAGAGGAAACATTATCAGTCGAAGTAGCTAGTAGTTCACCCTTCAAGAGTGTCGCGTCGTCGCCTTTGCACTTACCTACAGAAAGGCATGCGGGTCTGCATGCCAAATGTGTTGGGTACAATTATTCTGCATATTATGTAGTAAGAATTATTGTCTAACTTCACATTGTCCAATACTTTTGGACATACCAATAAAAACCGGGAGAAATAAAAAAAAGAAAGAAAAAAAACCTTAGCAACATACACGCCATAGTGAAATCTTCAATAAATAAGTTTATCAACTAGAGCGTTTAAATTCTGCTGTTCTTTCTCTCTACTATGCCCTTTTTTTATTTCCTCTTTTTTACACCTAGTCTGCTTTTACACCAGTTTTAGTGTTGAAAAGTGGCACTAGGTGGCAAATACTTTTTTTTAATTCGGTTCCGCTTTACCTTCTTTTCATCAGTCCTCTTTCGGAAAAAAACTTGAATAAACAAGAATAAACAACTTAAATATTCAAATTGTGCTAAATATCAAGAGTTCATTGATAAACACAACTTATTCTTGAACTTAAATTTTTAGGTATTATATGATATTTTTAAGCTACAAGTATGGAGGCCACTCTGTGGGGAGTAGAGTTTAACTCCAAAATTTGTAAATATATGCTTTTGTTTGAAAGGATTCTAAACAAACACAAATTACCATCAAATTTCAAAATTTCATTTAGGCACATGTTATACGTCATAAATATATTAATAAACTTAACATGCCTATAAAAATTAATTATTTTGGGCACACATTATATTTATTTAAATCTTTTCAAGCAGCATGCAAAAATATACCAATAACTTATATTATGGGTATATATATGCCCATAATATATGCCTTGGCATTTTAGTTATAATCCCCATAACTAAATTCCGAAAATCGCCGAGAACAAATAAAAAAGAAAAACAAAATCGACTAGGTTTATTAGTATTCTAAAAGTAAATAAAGTCTTTTTTTCAAAATTATTAAGTCTTTGGGGCAGTGCCATATTTTTGTTAATGTTGCCACATTTAACAGCGAAAATAAACAAGCAGAACTAGCTAGTTAAATTTGACAACACTTTTCATACGTAAAATTTCAAACACGAACAATCTGTTGATTCCCAAAGACATGATTTTTTTTACTTACGTTTCTCTTTTCTTTAGTTTGGACCCACTACTACCAAAAATTTAGTTACTACACAAAGGGGGTCTCATTTGAAAAAAAGTGAATTCCAGATTTTTTACTATTCTTAAGATATGTATGGTTATGCAAGTTTCCACTTAACTAATTCAATAATCAGATATAATTTTCACTGCCCTTTGTAATTTCATTAATTTCTGAGACAATGCTGGGTAAGCACAACAAAGCATAGAACAACCAGGAAAAACAACGTAATGCGCAGCTAGTGAAAAGGAGAAAAAAATAAATATTCCAGGAGACGTTCACTCAGCCGTCCTCTCGCTCACAACATTTGTATTTTTGTCTCTTTTCACTGGCTGTGAAATAAACTACGCTGAACAAAATGGATATCTCAAAACTTTGATTGGATGTGTTTGGGGAAATGGTGGTTGTGGAAGGGGTGTTAGTTGCCTTCAAATCACTTTCGACTATTAAAAAGGGCACAAGCCACTTCAATTTCCAATCGAATGAGCCCTTTTCGAAGTTTCTACGACAACTCCTTCGATACGAAGTGCCCTGGTCTAAGACCAAGAAAGAAAAAAAAATAATACATTGTGCCAACATTGTTATGTACTTAGGCAGCGCTATTGCGCTGCCTATGAAAGTAGCCATTTTCCTTGAAAGATAATGATAAAGGTGAAGTACTGTGTTTTTCTTCGTTGTCCACCATACCCTCAAATAACCCAAGCTAATCTAATTAGCCTGTTACTGGCATGCTCCATTTCAACCGGCACTGCCTCATTGATGTGGTAATTACAGCGTAGTCACCAAGTTTCTTTAGCAAAACACTATGTTTTCTGGTGTTTTTGTGAGTATCAGTAGGCCGTTCGCTAATGATATTTACTTTAAGGAAATTAAACATGGCGGCGTTGCTTAATCAAGTTGCAAATTTTCAAAATGACCAATGTGTACATTTTAAGACCTAATAATTTTAGTGGACTGTAAGTCCAAATTTTCAAAGTCGAAACAATGTTTTTATGAGCATGTAAGTGCTAAATTGCCTTATACTGTGCAAAATCATTTACAATATATTGGCTAAAAATAGCTCATCAATATAAAAATCAAATTTTCATATTTGAACTCCTTTTGAAGTTCAGTGTATCGCATTTTTATTCAGTAAAATGACTGTATTTCAATTGTTGAATCTGGTGAAGTTGTTTTGAAGTCAAAATATGATGAGAAAGCAAAAGAAATTGTGAGACAACAACAAGAGAGACTATAGAGATGCCCTATAGAGACTATAGACTATAGACTATAGAGACTATATACTATTGAGACTATATACTATCAAGGAGGCACACTTGTGCCTCTATAAAGAGGCGACCCACCACAATGTTAAGCGATTTCAGGTCCTAGAGGTCGCAGAGAGACGGCGGTAATTGCATTTTGTAGCCCAAGCTCAAACTAAGAAACTTGCAAAATTTCATCCTCCTCCGACTTTATCTTCATGGGGTAAACTGGGCCGGAAGTTTGGACCCTCCCACCACAGCCCCCTTTAACGTTGTCCGATTGGGCTGAAATTTAGAGGTTAAGCTTTCCTAGGGCCCGGGAGCTTATCCTCGAAATTTCAGCTCAATCCGATCACTCCTTCCCTGTTTTCAAAAAACCAAATATAGCCACTTAAAATTCATCTCTTTTTTTTTTGTTAGCCACGCCTACAGGCCACAGTTGGCAACGGATCCGGTTGAATGAGGACTCATTCGAAGCAGAATTCGACCTGTTAGGGCCTTTTGATATTTTCAGACCGAAAAAATTATCCCCCGAATTTACATTTACGAAAAACCTCGTTTTCCTATATTAGCCCATGTTAATTTTTCCCTCCACAACCCCCCTTTAACGTTGTCTGATCGGGCTGAAATTTAGAGGATAAGCTTTCCTGGGGCCTGGGAGCTTATCGTCGAAATTTCAGCTCAATCTGATCACTCCTTCCCTGTTTTCCAAAAACCACATATCAAGATTTTTGGGAATTTGCTTGCGTCGAAAATACCTTCTATTTGCTAAACAACAATTACTATTGTGTTTGTATAGTCCAGCGGCTGAGACTTTAGACTTTCAGGCGGAAAACTCGGGTTCGATTCACCATCAGAGCAACTTTTTTATATACTTTGAAAAGAAACTCAGTTTCTTTTTTAAATTATTTGAAAAAAATTACGTTTTCTAAAGAGTTAAAGAGGCTGAGTTACAAGGTCGACCCTTAAAACGTACAGGGATTAGGAGGCACAGTTGGGGGGCTGTTAAAGAGGCTGAGTCACAAGTTCGAACCTTAAAACGTACAGGGATTAGGAGGCACCCTGTACGACGTGATTTGAGTATTCAGGAATTAAAAGCCTTAACACAAGAATGTTCAAGAGCGGGGGGTTTGGGGGGCGGCAGCCCCCAACTTTAACTCCTGACACGATCAGCTAACAGTTAGTCAAGCAATAATAAGTAATAAACTGTACAAAAACGTGCAGAAATTATTTGAAAAAAACTACGTTTTCTAAAGAGTTAAAGAGGCTGAGTTACAAGGTCGAACCTTAAAACGTACAGGGATTAGGAGGCACAGTTGGGGGGCTGCCGCCCCCAAACCCCGCTTTCGCAGCCTTTAAATATAAAAAAAAATTTCTTTAAACTGAAAGTAAGGAGCGACATTAAAACTTAAAACGAACAGAAATTATTCCGTATATGAAAGAGGCTGTGCCCTCCTCAACGCCTCGCTCTTTACGCTAAAGTTTTTATTGTTTAAAAAAAGAGTTGTGAGAAAGTCAAACTTTAGCGTAAAGAGCGAGGCGTTGAGGAGGGCACAGCCTCTTTCATATACGGAATAATTTCTGTTCGTTTTAAGTTTTAATGTCGCTCCTTACTTTCAGTTTAAAGAAATTTTTTTTTATATTTAAAGGCTGCGAAAGCGGGGGTTTGGGGGCGGCAGCCCCCAACTGTGCCTCCTAATCCCTGTACGTTTTAAGGTTCGACCTTGTAACTCAGCCTCTTTAACTCTTTAGAAAACGTAGTTTTTTTCAAATAATAGAGACTATGGACTATAAAGACTATAGACTATAGAGACTATAGACAATAGAGAGACTATAGAGACAATAGACTATATACTACAGACTATAGAGACTATAGACTATAGATTATAGAGACTATAGACTATAGAGACTATAGACTATACAGACTATATACTGTAGAGACTATAGACTATGTAGAATATATTCTATGGAGAATATAGACTATACAATAGATAGACTATAGACTATAGATACTATAGACTATAGACTTATAGAGGCTATAGAATATAGAGACTATTGACTATAGAGACTATAGACTATAGAGGCTATAGACTGTAGACTAGATACTGTCAAACAGTTCGTGGTAACGAACTGTAAGTACGGAGCGACCCGGGTCAATGGTAATCAAAAATCTAGAAAACAAGATTTTGATACCAATAGATACATCAAAAGAACAAAATTTTAATGCTGATTTCAAATATATAAGTTTCATCAAGTTTAGTCTTATCCATCAAAAGTTACGCGCCTGAAAAAATTTGGCTGTTTTTTGAAAAAAAGGGGAAAGACCCCCTAAATATTATAGAACCTCATTGAAAATCACACTATCATATCCAGCGTATCATATAACCCTACTGTAGAGGTTTCAAGCTTCTACCTACAAAAATGTGGAATTTTGCATTTTTTGCCAGAAGAAAGATCACGGATGCGTGTTTATTTATTTTTTTTTTTTTCCCAAGGGGTGATACTATCGACCCAGTGGTCCTAGAATATCGTGGGAAGGCTCATTGGAACGGAAATTAAAAGTTCTATTATCCTTTTAAGTGACAAAAAAAAATGGAGGGCAACTAGGCCCCCTCCCACGCTCATTTTTTTTACCAAAGTCACCCGATCAAAATTTTGAGATAGCCATTTTGTTCAGCATGGTCGAAAATACGATAACTATGTCTTTTAAGATGACAGAATCCCCCGAAGTCCTCGGGGGGAGGGCCCAATGTTAACATATAGTATTGGTTATTGGGAAGTATACCGACGTTTTCAGGGTGGATTTTTCCTGGGTGGGGGGGGTAGGTGGGTCGGGGGTTATGGGGGAGGATCTTTCCACGAAGGAAGTTTTCATGAGGGAAGGGACACTGCTATGAAGGGGACGCCAGATTTCCCAACATTATTTAAAAAAAAGTTCAGAAATTAAATAAAAAAACAAGTTTTACAACTAAAAGTAAGCAGCAACATCAAAACTTAAGACGAACAGAAAATATTACGTATATGATTGGGTTCACCCCCTAGTCAATACCTCGCTGCTATACCACTTCATAAGAGCTATTTATTCTAATTAACATTTTTTGTGATTAAGCGGTCATTTTTAAAGAATTGGA